>NW_016909928.1:857649-930352 GCF_001483705.2 Eufriesea mexicana
GAATCCATTCGATCTTCTCGATACGCCAATAATCTAGCATAAGCATCCTCTCGATTCACTATCGCACCGTCCTAGCACCAATCGCGCCGATAATCACTCGATCCGCTTTCATACCGTCCCGACACTCACTACTCGCGTCGATAATACCTCGTATTCCAATTCGTCAATACCGCGATATAAGTATTATCAATTCTTCAGTATCTTCATTTACTCGATCCATTTCGAAGTTTTCATCCTACTTTTCCATCTATCGGTCATTTGACCGGTAGATTAAGTATTTACCTTTCGAGAGCCGCATACAAGCGTTTGGCGGAAATTATCAGTTTAGCCGAGGAACTCATATATGCGTTCGGCGCAAACAACTGATAGGGCCGAGGGACTCATAAATGTGTCCCACGTAAACGCGTTACTATGGCCGAGAAACGCATATATGTAAAAATAGTAAATGTAAGAGTTAGTGCAAAGAAATCCTTCAGTCTATATAGTTGATGACGGGCAATAGACAGCAACCTAGAGTTCAGACTGAATGTTTAAAGTGTTGTCTGAAATGCGCGTGGAAGGACGAGTGACTACGTGCAAGGATTGGATGAACGGAATATTTATGACCGTATGGAATGCAAGTGAAGAACGAAAGGAGCCTGAATGTTAGGGTACGTGACTCATCGAGAGCAAGGCTATGAGAAATGATTGAGGAAGTGATTGAGGAAGAAAGCTTGAGTATGAAAGAAGACAGAGTGCAAGGTTTAACCCTTTGAGCGCTATGAACCCGTATATGGATTCTCACACAACCATGCAATTTAGGCTATGAACGCATATATGGGTTCTTTCACAACCATTCAGTTTGGGTTATGAACGCATATACGGGTTCTTTCACAACCATTCAATTTGGACTATGAACGCTGCATAGTTTTATAAAATAATTTTGCAATAGATGCACGATACGAAATTATTAAATTTTCAATTTAACACATCTTGCGCGGGTGCTTTGCCGCCAAATTCTCACCGGGTAACGGGCGATTTTTTACAATTCGTACGCAAAATAGCTGTAGTTTTTGAATTTTAGGTTTTTTTTTTAAATAAAACTTTTAGTTTTTCTTTAAAAATGAATTTCTTTAATCCCTTTAAACAAATAAAAATATCTTATCAAAAATCAAAAACTAAGAGAATCAAGAATTTAAAAATGTTTTAAAGTATGATATCGTTCGAAGCACTTTCCTTTGTGTAAGGTTACATTTCAAAATTTACACTTATACCGCGTTACACCGCGTATTTTCTTAAAGGAGCACATTGTTGTGAAGTATTTTTCTTTTTTCCGGTTCTCACGATGGGCTCTAATGTATGTCTAATGTAACGTCGACCTAACACTAACGTGTATCCGATCTTATTGTAAAAACACTACAAAAGCCCATCCATAACAATAATCCGTGCAAAACGACTTTAGTCGCTTTCCGCGCAAGATGTGTTAAAAGACGTAATTTACTATTTTTTATATTGTATCATTATTGCTGTCTTTTATATATTGTATTTTTTATATGTTATTATTGCTAAATGAAATAAAGGTTCCGTTAAGATTTTTGCAGTCACTGCTCAAACTATTTCAGTTACAATCAACATATTTTGAAATGAAATTTCAGTTAACGCAGCATGCGCTTCGTCGTAAAAAGCAGGCAGTCCAGCGCGTGCTCTGTCATAAGTGGGCGGTCCACAGTGCACGTTTAACGTCGAACAACTCAGCGCTCAAAGGGTTAAATGAGGGTGCAAGGGCTATCCTAAGACAGTCCGGTGAAAATGTGATACGAGGTTTGAAAGAGAGTCAGTGTGAGTCAGTGCGAGTGTGAATCGCGTAATTAACCTAATCTTTTTAGTTTGTATTTCACTCTTAGGTCTCTTTAGCTCATAAATAAAATATATTGGAATTAAACAACTGTAAGAATGTACGTGGGAATGAAATATAAGGACAGCCTTGAAAGAATGTTAAGTGTGTGTGGTCTTGGAAAGAAAGTGACCGCGTGCAAGAGGATCGAATGTAAGGGATGTTTATGACAAAGCCAAATGCGATAAACGAATGAAAGTCTATGAATACACGAGTGTTTAGGATACGTAACCGACCGATTGAGAAAGAGAACGTGGGTATAGATGAGGACAGAATGAATGGTTTAAATAAGGGTACAAGGGCGCGGGTAAGACAGTTCCTTCGGGAGAGTTGATTTAGACAGTTCCTTGAGGAGAGCGTAAACTCCCTTTTAGAGAGTTTATGAGAGCGTTAGTTTAGCCAGTTTAGAGAGTTTTTACGTTAGAGAATATTCGGCCAGTCCTTACTGTTAGGACATTATTAGCGAACCCCCCGTTACAATTTCAGAAGTGGGATTAATCGATACACAACATCCTTTATTCCCTCTGTTTGCCAATCAAAGTATATCCCTATATATATGCGCCCGCTGTTGCGGTCTTAGGATCGCACGTTTTATGTCATGCCAGCGTCGCTATGAATGAAAATCGTGTTTAACCCTTTCGGCACTACTGCCCCCAATGGCGGCGGCCATGAAACGTTCTCTGGGTACTACCGTCGCCTATTGGTGGCATCCACGAAACGTCACCGGTGACTGTCTTGGTCCGAATGAAGAGTTTAGTGTCAATCACGCTCGAGATTTCTGTGAATACCGCAAAACACGTTCTCGTGGCTTCCAGTGCAACCACTCTTGTGCAAAACTTCCTCGTACCACGAATGTACAACCGCGGCCAGCTCCTCCGTACCGAAAGGGTTAAGTAGAAATGAGCGCTGGTAGTTTTGAATGACTATCGCGGCAGCGGCTCGGCTCCACGGTACGGTTTACTCAAAACCGCTCCGTCCGCAAAGGGTTAATATCGTAGGTTTAACCCTTTGCACTCGAGTGGTGAGTCTCGTTCACTACTGCATTTGATGCGGCAACTCGGGAGGTAGGTAACTCTCGGTCATCACTTGGCTTGACCCGGTGACTCGAAAGGCGGCGACATTTATTTGGATTTGGTTTCTTTGCGACCCAAAGTATGGTCTGGCACTATCACTTCGTGAGTGCAATTTTGAACTTTTTGTGTATAATCTTATAAAGTATCATGAATGATACCTTTTGAAATGATCTAAGATTTCTAAGATCTTATCTCAAACTAGTCTGTGATCACGGATCGCGTTAGTTCAAACTTGATAGTCGTGGCAATAGTAATATTATTCTCAAAGCTTTCCAGCTCTATAAGCATGGAACGCAATGAAATTAGTTCGAGTGAGGATGAGTTTGATTTTTCATTGCTGAAGAACGAAATTACGTCTATGTATATATCTATGTAAATAACAGTTGACGATAGAGAGGAAGAAAACAGCGAAGAAGACAGTGATGAAGTAAGAGGTGTAAAATAGCGAAAAATCAGGGTAATAGAGAATGAATGCGAAAGCGACAGTGGTTTCGCAGAAGATACAGAAATTTTAGAATGTATAACACAGAATCCGAAGAAATAGCACAAAGAGTACTCTATTTGTACCCGACGAAAAATCCGTAGGCCCTCAAATATTGTTAGACAGAAAAGAATCATTGGTTTTTTTAAAGTTGTAACGACCAACGTTCACGCCCTCACCGCTGGATGGAAAACGGAGGTTCGAGGTTTCTCGTAAGTCCTCGGTAAATCCTGGATTCATCTGATATCTCACAAATGCAATTAATCCCATAAATACAAAATTCCTATGCTACCTAACTATCCCCCATCTAAAACAGCGCCTGCTAGAAAGCCTTGCTGACGAGTCTACACTAGTAGACCCAGGACGAAACGCATTCCTTTCTTGCATCCTTTTCTACCTGCTAGCTATCATAGCAAGACGGCCATGAGGATACCAACCGGCAGCACTGTGGGAACCACAAGTCTACATTCATAACCTCGTGGGGGGACTCCCACAAAGTTATTTTTTACCGACGAACTAATTAACGAAATAGTGCGTGAAACTAATAATTACGCTACAAGCTAGTTAGAAGGGAAGACACTATCATCGCATTCTTGCCCCGACAAGCCGAGGATGCATCTTCGAGACTGTTTTATAAAATATCATACAAAGCAACAATATAGAGCTGAATTTTTAATATATTTCCTTCTTTGATGTATAAAGATACATAAAGTATTAACCCTTTGCACTCGACGATTTTTTGGCTAGAGAAGAGTAGAAATTCAAAGATTCTCTACTAAAATAATGACGATACCTTTTGAGCAGTAAATATAGAATTGTATAACAATAGAATTGTAGAATTATTTGATTTCGATACCTCGCACACTATTACATTAAATTTGATATATTAAAATATAAAAGTTTTATACGTTAATTTGCGTGTGAAATAATTTTAAGTTAGCTGTAAGAAATTCACCAAATATGCGAAAAATCGTCTCGAGTTGCTAGTTCATCTGAACGAAAAAGATCTCCACTGCAGAGGTTTAATATCGAGCAAATCGTTTCAAACGTGTTCCCTCGAATTACTTTTCTAGTTGAATCCTGGTTGATTGGAATAGTTCGCGATGCACGAGCAAGAGGGTTGACAGACTTCTTAAATGTTATATCAATATATATATATAAGACAGTAATTAGCGACAGACGACGAAGATAGACTTGTAGATTAGTCGGTTCGCGATTGACGGCGAATTGTCTACAGAGACGAACTGTCTACAAGACCAAGAAGTTAAGGTGACTAACTTATTTACAGTTGTTGGCAAATGTTGTCTAAGAAGACTCAAAGAAGACTAAGAAGACTGCTGGCTAATAAGTAAAATCTAAAAGACTAACTTGTTAGCGAATAAAAGTCAGAAGACTGACAACTGTCAAGAAGTCTAAAAGACTGACTTGCAACAAAGAGTGAAAAACCGACTCCACAATTTTCTTTACGATAGTTTAACACGTTGAGTGCTACGTCAGTCCCTAGGGACTGACAGTAGACTTTTCGTTTGGACGGTGTGGATTCTAGGGACTGTCAGCGAACTTTTCGTTTGATTAACATCGGTGCGTAAGACTGGCATTGTCGAGGGTTAAATTATCAATGACAATTAATATATTGCAAAAATTTAATTCCCTCTGCTAAAGTAAATCTTTACACTTCCGTGGCTTTTCCTGACTGATCGTCTCTTGGTGATCGTCTTTTTGCCTTTCTGGCATTTCTCACCTCATTACCTTCTGTTTATAATTTGTATATTTGTGCATTGGTTGTACCATTCTCACAGTCCAAACGACAAAGTGAAACAAAGTAATCTTCTGCTCATACTCTTCGGTATACTTGAGCGCTCGGCATCAAGTGCTCACTAGCTGCCGCCTGAGCGGAAAGTACAGCAAAACCGGCGCCGCATTCAACGTGTTAAAAAAAAATCGGGAATTTGCCAAAGGACGTTTCCTAATCGGCAGTTGCTTGGACCAAGGAACCTTGGTCACTCCGAGAAAGAAGGAACATTCTACAAAGGATGTCAATGGTGGAAGAAACCTCTCCTTCAGGGTTAGGTGCAAGTCACCTGCACATTGGTGACCCTTTCGAAAGTGATTGCATCGTTGTCACTTCACCGTTTAACACTAAACCTAAGACGAAGGGTGAAAATGCTCGCGGATGGAAAATGAAGAGAGAAGTACTTAAAAAGGAACGGAATAAAAGAAACTATCGAAAAATCGATATTATAATAATGGACATATATTCAAAGAAAAATGAAAAAGTCAAGTGACAAGAGTGTAGTAATGGTTGACATAAATTTTTGATATATTTATAACTCATTTTTAATATATGCAATGTTAATGTTAAAATAAGTGATGGCTGTAAGAAACAATGAGCGAATCGAGTATGCGTGCAATGAATGAAGCGTGATATAGAATGAGTATATTTATGTAATGTATGAAAGGAAAGAGAACAAATAAGAGAGTAGTTGGATAGGTCAGTTACAATTCAGGATTTAATGAGAGTAAACGTGTGTACGAGTATCGTGAGAAAGAGTAAACATAATTAGACATATCTTATCGATAATTTTTTATCCTGTGCTAGAATATTGTTCAATAAATATTGAATATATTCATTTAAATATTATATCCACGACTAACGCAGAGCGATAATTCTGAATACAGAATTTTGAACAAAATATTTAAAAGCGATTATTTAAACTGTGGTATAACCCCTTTGGCGCTGGGTCTGATGGGAACTAGCACTATGCGTTCGAGAAAAGAAGGCACAGCGTGTTTACATCCTTACGATTAATTAACTCCGCTGATTCTCCCTTGACTACAAGCAATGGCCGCCATTGGCCGAAAACAATGACCGATGATCTTCGTCACCATCTTCGGCCAATAGTGCCTGTAATTATGAGAATGTCAGCGGAGTTAATCAGCCATAAGGATGTAAACACGTTGTGTGCCTTCTTTTCTCGAACGCACTATACACGGATTGGTCTTGCAATCTACTGCAACTCTACATTGCAGCTTTAATGTCAGTCAAATTTTAAGTCACCTAATTTCGTTTCAACGAAATTATTTTACACATCTTAGTTATTCAGAGTCTGTTTATTAACGACTTATGATTTCTTTATGCTCTTTTAAGATTTTCGGAAAATTATTATTACGTTATAGCAGAAAACAGATTTTCCAGGAATTTGGTACGGAAAATATGTTTTCAGTTATTTGCCCTTGGGTCTCGGTTATCCGTTAAATTTAACTTATCTTCCAATTAAATCGGTGGATCGAGGTCCTACTGTAATAACATAGTGACAATTGCTCACACTGTATCGAAAGTAATAATATGTATATGTATACAATATTTATACAATATGTAAACAAAACCTGTAGGGTAAACGTAATATTTTTATTTACATATCAACAATTTAAAAAAGAGTATACAATTGCTCACGAAAATATCCGAATACTTTCGTCTCAAACTCTTGACGTGTAAAGTACGCATGTTTCATTCGAAGTCCCAAAATAACACCATCTAAAGTAACAAACAAATCTCGAGAACGCGTGAAAAACCTTGAATAAGAACGTGTTTAATTTTCAATACTAATACGATTCGATTGAACACGAACATTCTCGATATTCCCCTGATCAATAACGTATTTTTATGATGACGTATTTCTACCAGAATAAGTTACAACGCTAAAGGGTATGTTTTATATATTAAAACTAAAATAAATCGAAGCATAATGTCGAGTTCAGATCGACACGAGGTCGAAGGGGGGTACATTCGTCTTAGTGACAATATTCAGTTATATTTCTATTTTTCATTAGTTTCAGTACAAAAAAATCGTTTTAATTAAAATCAAACGATATAAATTTGATTAACAGCGCCACGCCTGTTTTACGTGCCATTCCGTTCACGCCACAGTTAGACCGGTGAGGCCTGAACGGAAAAGTCTAGCGCCGGGCCCTAGCAGGAAGAGACTGCAAGGCTTCCGAGTCATCGATTTGGTACAAATTTTGTAGGATGGTAAATTTAGTTCCCCTTATAGCGAAGATATATGATTATAGGTGTCACTACTTAATAATTTTTAAGACATTTGCAATTGAAGATTTATCGTAGCTTTAATTTAATTCTGTTTAGCGAGGTTACTATGTAATGGTTTGGTACAGCGGCAACGAACTATAATTCCTACATGGCAGGACCCGGGTTTCAGCTCCGGAGCAGACGGAATAACCTCTTTCTTTTTCTTTAAATTCTTTTTTATTTTTATAAATTTTTTACATATAAAGATACATAATGGAGTTTTAATAAATTGGAAATAAAATGTCTTAATTTACTAGATATCTCACAAAAATTCTTAAAAGACTCTCGAGGAATTAAGCAAAGACCTTATAGTGTAAAATAGACTTTTTTAGAAACAAGACTCTTTTGAGCTCTTGACTCGTATTCCTCCGTGTCACACTTACCACAATCTTTAAAAAATAGTTGTAAGTACAAACGTGAGACGAAAAATATGGCAAAGCCGTTGAGCGACGAACAGAATCGTAGATCAAAGGAAAGACCAGTTTTAATAAATATTTGTATAAATGATCGTATTTATAGCTTTCTGCGTATAACGATAATTTATATTTTTATGTTCTTTTATAACAAACAAAATTTTTGTGAGATATCTAGTAAGATATCCAAAATTAAGACATTTTATTTCCAATTTATTTAAGCTCTATTATGTATCTTTATATGTAAAAGATTCATAAAAAATAAAAAAAGAAGAAACAAAAAGATTATTCCACCGCGTAGGTATGCTAGTTCGTTGCCATTACACCAAATCCTTTCTAAACAGAATTGAATTAAATCTACGATAAATCTTCAATTGAAAATATCTTAAAAATATTGAGTAGTGGCACCTATAATCATATATCTTCATCACCAGGGGAACTAAATCTACCATCCTACGAAATTTGAACCAAATCGGTGACTCGAAAGCCTTACAAACTCCTTGTAAGAAAATTAATTTCCTATTCCATACAATCGATATTTAAATCAACCCTTCGTCGTCCGACATTTTAGGTAACCTCCACTAGCGACATCTGTAATGTCTAAATTGTAACTAGCGTCTGAATGGCAACTAACCTCTAAATTGAATACATTAATTTTCAGTTTTATGTCCAGCTGCACCTAATATTATGTTATTACGTGTTTGCCCATGGCACCAACATGAATTTTTTATTACGTTGAAATATTATTTACGACAGATAAATTGAATTGTATAATCATGTTTAATGCATTTTTCGTGGTGTAGGTCACCGGTGACACTATTTGTAGACTATTTTTGCGATTATCGGTTGTTTCAAATTAGTGAAATGTTTTGACGATGAAGTTTGCATTTCATCAAGTAACTGCTTACAGAAAAAACCTCGTCACGAATTAAAAAAAAATGCCGGGGAAAAATGCTGGGAGCACAAAATGTAAGACAATTTTACAAAGTGTGCTACGAAAAAAATTCAAATTTCCACTTCCGAAATTGAAAGGGAGGCTCTAATGATCCAAAATAACACCATCTAAAGTAACAAACAAATCTCGAGAACGCGTGTTTAATTTTCAATACTAATACGATTCGATTGAACACGAACATTCTCGATATTCTCCTGATCAATAACGTATTTTTATGATGACGTATTTCTACCAGAATAAGTTACAACGCTAAAGGGTATGTTTTATATATTAAAACTAAAATAAATCGAAGCATAATGTCGAGTTCAGATCGACACGAGGTCGAAGGGGGGTACATTCGTCTTAGTGACAATATTCAGTTATATTTCTATTTTTCATTAGTTTCAGTACAAAAAAATCGTTTTAATTAAAATCAAACGATATAAATTTGATTAACAGCGCCACGCCTGTTTTACGTGCCATTCCGTTCACGCCACAGTTAGACCGGTGAGGCCTGAACGGAAAAGTCTAGCGCCGGGCCCTAGCAGGAAGAGACTGCAAGGCTTCCGAGTCATCGATTTGGTACAAATTTTGTAGGATGGTAAATTTAGTTCCCCTTATAGCGAAGATATATGATTATAGGTGTCACTACTTAATAATTTTTAAGACATTTGCAATTGAAGATTTATCGTAGCTTTAATTTAATTCTGTTTAGCGAGGTTACTATGTAATGGTTTGGTACAGCGGCAACGAACTATAATTCCTACATGGCAGGACCCGGGTTTCAGCTCCGGAGCAGACGGAATAACCTCTTTCTTTTTCTTTAAATTCTTTTTTATTTTTATAAATTTTTTACATATAAAGATACATAATGGAGTTTTAATAAATTGGAAATAAAATGTCTTAATTTACTAGATATCTCACAAAAATTCTTAAAAGACTCTCGAGGAATTAAGCAAAGACCTTATAGTGTAAAATAGACTTTTTTAGAAACAAGACTCTTTTGAGCTCTTGACTCGTATTCCTCCGTGTCACACTTACCACAATCTTTAAAAAATAGTTGTAAGTACAAACGTGAGACGAAAAATATGGCAAAGCCGTTGAGCGACGAACAGAATCGTAGATCAAAGGAAAGACCAGTTTTAATAAATATTTGTATAAATGATCGTATTTATAGCTTTCTGCGTATAACGATAATTTATATTTTTATGTTCTTTTATAACAAACAAAATTTTTGTGAGATATCTAGTAAGATATCCAAAATTAAGACATTTTATTTCCAATTTATTTAAGCTCTATTATGTATCTTTATATGTAAAAGATTCATAAAAAATAAAAAAAGAAGAAACAAAAAGATTATTCCACCGCGTAGGTATGCTAGTTCGTTGCCATTACACCAAATCCTTTCTAAACAGAATTGAATTAAATCTACGATAAATCTTCAATTGAAAATATCTTAAAAATATTGAGTAGTGGCACCTATAATCATATATCTTCATCACCAGGGGAACTAAATCTACCATCCTACGAAATTTGAACCAAATCGGTGACTCGAAAGCCTTACAAACTCCTTGTAAGAAAATTAATTTCCTATTCCATACAATCGATATTTAAATCAACCCTTCGTCGTCCGACATTTTAGGTAACCTCCACTAGCGACATCTGTAATGTCTAAATTGTAACTAGCGTCTGAATGGCAACTAACCTCTAAATTGAATACATTAATTTTCAGTTTTATGTCCAGCTGCACCTAATATTATGTTATTACGTGTTTGCCCATGGCACCAACATGAATTTTTTATTACGTTGAAATATTATTTACGACAGATAAATTGAATTGTATAATCATGTTTAATGCATTTTTCGTGGTGTAGGTCACCGGTGACACTATTTGTAGACTATTTTTGCGATTATCGGTTGTTTCAAATTAGTGAAATGTTTTGACGATGAAGTTTGCATTTCATCAAGTAACTGCTTACAGAAAAAACCTCGTCACGAATTAAAAAAAAATGCCGGGGAAAAATGCTGGGAGCACAAAATGTAAGACAATTTTACAAAGTGTGCTACGAAAAAAATTCAAATTTCCACTTCCGAAATTGAAAGGGAGGCTCTAATGATCTAATATTCTAATAGTCAGAACGGACCGAAATTCACTAAACGCAAAATTCTCTGAAAGGAACTCTTTAAACTCTGTCTAACGACTCTCTTTAAGGAACTGTCCTAAAGGAACAATCTCAACTCTCTCTCTATCTTCCAGAGCGGGCCCTTTTAAGCCCGTCTGGAAGACAAGGACCTCCCCCGAAGGAGGAGAAAACTCCCCCCACGTAACGCTCTGGGGTGGAAGGGATTCCTCCCTTCAGGTTAGGCTCTCCGAAGGGTCACCCACGCGGGGACCCTTCCCGAGAGGTGCCCGCGGACGCGTCACCCCCGGTTTACAATGGGGAAAACCGGGGTTGCGCGAGGCTACCTCACGTGGCCTGGCCCCGACGTCCCGAGACTCGTCTGGCCGCCAGACTCTAACGGGACCCTTATACCTGGCGAAGTCTGAAAATATCCTACACTAGGGAGAATAAGTGCAAAGAATTCTACCAGAAAAATGGTGACATATTGTGCCCATTGTATTGGTTCACCTTTTCTTTCCCAGTACAGAAAAAACGTCGTCGCGAATTTAAAAAGAAACCTGGAAGTGTGCGAAATGTAAGGCGACTTTGCAAAGCGTGCTATGAAAATAATTCAAATCGGCTAGGAAGAATGAGAGCAAAAAATTGTACTAAAAAAGTGGCGACATATTGTGCCGACTGTTTTGGTTCACCTTTTCTTTGTATAAATAAAATTATTTTTGCATGTTCTGTATGGCATCAATTTCTTCGAACCATTATAGTAACAATGGTACTATTTAAAAATTTATCAGTATCGATATTTACTCTAATTATGTATTTTTACTAATGGTCGCGTTGCCGGTCACCGGTGGCCCCCACGGCGCTGTAGCAAAGTCGAGTGCCGGTCACCGGTGACCCCCATGGCAGTTAACGTGTTAATGTGTTAATGAAATTACTTTTATATGTTCTATATGGCATTAATTTCTTCAAAGCATTATAATAATGATATTATTGAAAAATTGATTAGTATCGATATTTATTCCAATTATGTATTTTCGCTATTGGTCGCGTAGCTGGTCACAGGTGACCCACCCACGGTAGATAACGTGTTAAAGATACTTCCTTATATTGTAAACAATAATCGTCAATTCGTATTCCTTTGTTACTTTCTTGTTGCTAAAATACAATTGGTTCTCTGCTCAAATGATATATTTATATGATTAAATGCGTTTTCATCTCTTTTACCTCTGTATTAATTCAAAACTTCTTATGTTACTCCAGTACGTCATTACCTTGTATGAGGTGTAATAAAAACCAATTAGACTGTCTCGTTAACAAGTCTCAATGATTTACAGTATATGCGTATTATATAAAAACGTATTGTATGTTACGTAAAATTAGGAAAATTTGAAATTTGGTCTATGGTAAAATATTTTTCTTCTAAACAGGCGTATTCGCTATCGTACAAAAATTTATTGCTCTGGATTTTAAAAAATTGTTATTTAAAACTCTTATAATATCCTTTTACGAGATGCGAGGAAATTGAAAATTTGTAATATTAAATTTATAAATTATTCATAATATCTCGTATTAAGATAGGAGAGCAGTAAGAATAATTAATATAAAATGAAATATAATATTTCTCACGCCCACATATGTAATTCGTACATATATGTTACGGATTGTATGATTAATATAGAGACTATTTATAATGTTCGACCATTCTGTGTAATAACATAAAATCGGACAGTGTAATAAACTGATATAGTTTATTATAATTTATTACATTGAATAATCAACTGGAATGTACTATAATCTGGTCAAGCATAGTGATATCTAACAATGGCACATTTTTAACGATGTTGGAAAAATATAGTAGAAAATATAAAGCATAAATTAGGAAAACGTTATTATGATACATATTATTAAAATTATCCACGTAATATGATGATGCTTTTGAAATCAAATTGCTCAAAAGAATTAAAGGATAAATTAATCGATAATTATCAGGTTGTCAAATCATTTTATTCTTAGTTATGATGATCAAACATTATAAATAAAATATTTTTTTATTTCTATTATTGGCCATTACTTTTCAAAACTGCAGTTTGTAGCAACAAAACTATATTTATTTTATTTTTCTTTTCCCCTACTAGTCACCATTTTTCACGGTTACGTCTGTATATGCAAAACCTAAGTAAAAACATATACAGTGGGAAAAAAAACGTCTCGGTGCACTAAATTAGATGGAAATTCATCTGATCAGAAGATTCCGATTTGAATTTTTTAATTTGCATGAAACTTTATGAATATGTAACAGATAATTGTATATAACAGATTATACATCTAACAATCTTTTTTTCTTACGTAATATCACTCTAAGCAGATGAAATCAGCAACTGAATTAGCAGTGTTCTCTTCGCTTTCTTAAATATAATTTTGCAATGGTAGAGGAGGAAACAAAACTTTTTACACAAAAAATATTTAATTTTTCATGCTCTGTCAGCCTATTTTGAAAAAAAATCCGAAGAAAGATCGGAGTATGAAAAAATATTGAAACTTTGAGTCTCTATTCGATTTCCTTAGAAAGATTGCTTGGCTATCAAAAAATTGCTCCATGTAGAACTCATTATGTTTTACACGTGCACAAACTTTCATTAAAATCAAAATTTTCTGGTTAAATGAATTTGTTTACAATATAGTGTGCTAGTGCTTCTTTTATCCACTGTATATGAGTGTATATTGGGGTTCGAAAGGCCTCGAAAGTTTTGAGTCAAAAGCATCACTGATTGCTATAATTGATCGATTGCTATAGTTGGTCTGCCGTTCTAGTACTAATATATAAAACTTTTGTGAGTTAATATACAAAACATAAAAGTTTCGTGAATTAATTAATTTATTGATTGGTAGGTTAGATACCTTACTGATCAGGAGAATATGAAAATAGACCAAAATTTTGAATAACATTTGGAGAAATATTCTTAACTATCAACTAGGTACAATGGAATATTCGATGTAATTTGAATCGCATTAAAACTATATACAGGTGTATATATACAGGTGTATATTCTGGGGGTGTCCCGACAACAGTAGTACAATCAAACAGGGGATGATTCTGTTAGTCGTAGATATTATATTTAACCCTTTGCACTCGACGACTTTTTCGTTACAGAGAAATAGTAATTCGAAGACTTTCTGTCATAGCGTCGACGATATTTTTAAAATGGCGAATGAGAAATCATATGCAAATTAAAACGTAAAATTATTTTTCTTCGACATTCCACACATCGTTGGGTAATTTTAAATTTGATATATTAATTAACGTCGATCATTAGATTCTGATTAAATGGTGACTGAGAGTCGCCTCTCGAGTGCAAAGGGTTAAATGAAAATATTAAGTGTTTATTGAACAATATTAAAGCAGAAGGTAAAAATTATCGATGAAATATATCTCTTTCTCACGATACTCGTACACACGGTTACTTTCATTGAATTCTGAATTGCAACTGACCTACCCAACTGCTTTCTCACTTATCCTCTTTTCTTTCATACATCACATAAATATGCACAGTCTATACCACATTTCATTCATTACACGCATACTCGATTCACCTTTTTACAAAAACCATTTATTTTTACATCGATATATATACGTTAAAAATCTATGTCAATCACTGACACAGATTCTACATGAAAAAACAAATCGAAAATGAAAAATAAAATTTTTTCGTTCAAAGCTTCGTTATGGAGAAAATCAACTTTGAATATTCACCGAGTGCGCGTGCACTTAACTTCGGGTAGGGCGGATGGGCCATCAATATAGCAGCGTCCTCAGTGGATATTCAAATTCAATTTTCTCTGTAACGAAGCTTGGAATCAAAAAATTTCATTCTTCATATTTGATTTGTTTTTTCATGTAGAATACCCCCTTCTTTGTTGTACTACCGTTGCTGAGGCATGCTGTATATATTATATTCTGCAATAAAAAAAAAGAAAAAAAAAAATAGATCTATCGATCGTAATTTGCAAATTTCTATTTCATCACAAGATTCGCAAAAATTTATTTTCTTCCCACGAAGACAATTTATATTTTCTTTCAGAAAGTACATTACACCTATCTAATTTTTCTAGACTTTATGTATAGTAAGAGCGATGTATGTAAATAATTGCTTTCCGATAGTATATCGAATAACAGACTACTGATAATATCAATTCACTGTGGAGGTAGGTTGTTATCCTCGAGATAGCTTCATATTTAAATACGATGTACATAAATGATTGTAATTCAAAGAATGTAATGAAAACGAATAAGTGTACATAACCGTGCTTTTATCTTGATAAAAGTGAAGTGGAATGTTGCCAAAAGCATCGTAAAATTTGTATAAATTATAATTTTTTATAAATTAAATTTTTAATAATTTCAAAACTAATTTCAAAAACAAAAAATCAGAAGAAACAAATTAATTTGCTTTAGGTAGTTCTAGCGTTAAATTATAGTTTGGAACAAATTTCGTCCAATTCTGAGTTGAACTATCTTTGCTATTAATTATTATGTCCCTTACTGTCGACGTCTATGAGAGATACGTTGTTCGTGTTCAATGTTTTTTGAATTCTGGATTTGTGGTCAAATTTTTATTTACAATTGTACACGCAACGTTCTAAAATTTTACTTTAGATGCTGTATTGAATTCAGGAAACAATTAAATGTAATATGCGTTTTACGTTCGTGAAAAATTTCGGACCAACGCGTGGCGAATATTTTTTGGAGCAATTGCATTTCGAATGGCTAGAAACTTGGAAGGATTGTTAAAACGAGCGTACATGCGTGCATGTACTCGACTGACTCGAGCGACAAAATTCGTGATTCTTAGGAAGATGTAATTTTCCTAAGAACCGACACTTTAGAGTACACATTTCTTCATCCGAGGTTCCGCTTTCAAGAAGAACTAGTTTGAAATTTCATCTGCCTCGTATATTCCCAGTCTGCAAGAGACTAGTCTGATTACAAACAGATAGGTTTATACTCGTATTTACGGCAGGTTAATTAACTGAAGCTAAACAATTATCTCGCTTATTAATTATTTATCTGTGATTCGATGTCTGCAAACGTGCTAGATGCACCTTCTGTTTACAGTTGAGATATGAAGAACCCTTGACTTTAGTGTTGAAGAATAATAAAAACTAAAAAATAAAGCTTTTCAATAAAATGAAGTAAATATTTAAATGTTAATTTAAGTTAAATTTACCAATTTCGAAATTGGAAAACAGAATAATTATAATTAAAAATATCGTTATATCAAAGTTGGAAAATTTATAATTAAAATTTATAAATATATTGGAAAGAGCTTACTGAGAATGACTGTAAATGATTGTACCGTAAATATGGATAAATTAAATATTATTAACATTATTGAATTTTACTAAATTATAATAATTCAGGTGTATGATATTTAAAATATTCGCAGTAGCTTAATACGTTATAAACAAGAGTCAAACAGAGTATCGAGGATCTGATATTTGTTCAACGATGAAGAAGATGAAACACAAATGTGTTTTGCAAGTACCAGTGGAAGACTGTTTGTAGTCAGACAAGTCGAAACAAGGTAAATGCGCACATGTTAGATCAAATTTCTAAGTTGTTTTTCTTGAAACGAAATTGTGGAAAAGGAAATACGTGAAAGATATATTCTAGAACAGTGGTGTTTAAATTTTTCTACACGTGGAACCCAATTTGTTTAACCCTTTCACGAGTACGGCCATAATAAACAATATAGCACACGTAATCAGAAGAAAATTCCAAGATTACATGAGTGAAATTAGAAAACAATTTGACGCGGTGCACAATATTTACGATACATTTATTACAGATACAAACTATGGTGGCGCTAGTGAGTTAGACATAAAGTCGCCTTAAGGCTGACTTAAAGCGATTAAAAGTATTACATTCTTTTCTCGTTACACCATAAAATAACTTTAAGACTCCAAACGTTCGTAAAATGAAGTTTACTTATTTTCGTAGTAATTTATTTCGACACTTTTCTCATTGGCTCATAGGGCCGCTGCAGACACCAGCACAGTTTCAAAACCGATGTTCTAGAATATTAACTAATTTCTCAAACGTGAAAAATCATTCGTGTTCTTCTTTTAAATCACGAGGACTGGCGCGACCTGAACACATGAAACAAAATACGTAGAACAAAAATATGTAAAAATGAAATACTGACGATATAGTTGATTCGAACGACATAGCACGCTCGTGAAAAGTACGAGTGTTTCGATTTTCTAAATATTTGAGGTACTGATAGAACATTGATCAATGTTAATATACGATCTCTATTTGGAATTATTGATATTGGAATAGATCTTCCTTTGCTGAGTATCGCTGAAGATGATCTGCGAAAATTTCGAGTTCTCTTAGATGTTAGAAAGATTACTAATAGCAAACTGGTAGTAAGTGATAGTTAACGTTAAACCTACAGACGTTTCCTATACAGTATATTTCACGCCATTGATCTCATCATTTTATTTCATATTTGTTTGATTCGTTTCATTTCATTTTATTTTAACCGATTTTTCTCCATCTTGGAGCTATATGAGTTGGGCCCAGTAGTGTGAAACACCCGGTATATCCATTTCCATCGAATCGATGAAATAACCGATTTTTAAATTACAGTTATTTATTTCGCAATTGGATGCAAATAGTAGTAGAGATAAGTTAGTAGTCAACTTAGTAGAGATAAATGTTGAATAAGATCGTTATATATACACAGGATGGACTACGTAACTGTTTGAAGCCATAACTTCGTTATTAATGCATTTACGAAAAAATGTGGAAGGAGAAAGATAAATGGTTGGTAAGTATATAGAGTATAAGTGAATATAAGTATATTCTTTTTTTTTTATATCACTGTATAAGAGAATATAAGTATATTCTTTTCAAGTGCAATGATGCAAAATGGCAAAAGAATGGGTACAATGTAACAAGGTACAATATAATAGAGAAGCGTTTGAACATCTTCAAAGAACACATTTTTTGAAAATATCTCTAGAATTAGTCATTTTTTAATTATTGTACCGTAATAGCATTTTACATAGAATAAGCAGAGAAAATGTTAATTGCACTGTTAAATGCACTTACAATTAGAAAGAATCTTGAATCTACAGGTTTAGTGTCTTTCAAATTATTTATTATTATTATTATTATTTTATTCATAAACGGATCGTAGTCCATTTCACATGTAAAAGAAAAGCAAACAAATTATACATAATATAACACCGAATGGACGTGCTTATAAACGCTTTGTTCAGGAGGAATAGCTTTAATCAATAATCATCCGTAATTGTCTTTTGAAAGTTTCTAAAGACCCATCAAAAACATCTATGCGATTGTAACAATTCATCTTCCTTCTGTAGCATTTTCTCGTAAATGCATTAACAACCAAGTTATAACCTAGGACAATTGCATATCTCACCATGCATATATGCATACACGATAAGAAAAATCATGAAAGGAAGTTTTAATTAAAAATAGCCACTTGACGTAGCAGGCTTAACGTTAATGAACCGATTAAGATTCAAAGTCCACGCAATCCACGATCAACAATTCTTTCATTAAATATCTGTAACTGCAAACTGCAGACAGTCTTTCAAGTGTCGGTGACCGTAATAGTGCCATTTCGACATCACTTGAGATCACTGCTGGAGACTATAGTTACAACAGACCCATTTTCTGACGAATTAACGTTCCGAGGAAACTGACGCAAGAATGATCGAATAAGGAAATCTCTACAGGAACAATTCCACTGTATGTACTCTGTTTTTCAGATACCCCGTGGATCATTCGGAATTCATCGATCACGCGATCTATCGGACAAACGATCGTGAAAATTCCATTTCTTTGCCAATCATGATACATTCCCGTAACAAAGTTTCTACACAGCAAGATTCAAACTTGGACAACCATCTGATAACGCGAATCACGTTGTTCTTGCTAATTTATATTAGCTCCAGGTTTCACTTATCGCCAATTTCATACAATACGGAACGAATTATCTGGATTAAGGTTACGAGTATAAGTAATTACCTTCTGTTAGGTTTCTTCGATGAACATTCCGAACATTATTTGTCAGAAAACACGTACACTATAATTGCAGTTGAGTAGAAGAATTCTGCGATATTTTATATTTCTGCGAATTTTTTTATCAACCAGGTTGATATGGTTCCTATATGGGAATATATGGTTTCCATATTTTCCAGAAGAAAATTAGTAAAAATAAACGTCACAAAGAATTGAACCAAATGCTAAATAGGAAGAATCGATGTTCGGATTACGCAAAAACACGTGACGTGCGACGTTTTGCCTTGCAACCACGGAATTTACGGGCGTGCTATGTCATTGGAAGCAGCTATGTGCACAGCTAACTTTGCTGTGAAAAGTTACGGAACAACGCGAAAGGTCTCGAAGTCTAAAATTAGAAAGTTTTCGGATGTATCGTGAACCCCGGTGAAATGACATTGCTCTTTCACCCTTTTCTCGCGAGAGTATAAGTACACAAGGTCAAGAGTGAGCAGAAAAGGAAGAAATAGGAATCGTGAAATGTGGGCACAGCACGCAAATGAGTCACGCGCGTTCCCGAGAAAAGATCGCGGTGACGCGTGTTTTCGCCATTTCTGCATCCGACACGATGCTGCTCTGCCTTTCGCCATTGCCTTCTTCTTCGCCTTTTAACACTAAATCTACCACGGTCAAGCGACAGGTGATTCAAAAAGAAATAGAAGTTTTGAAAAATAATAAATTAAATAAAATCGAAGATATTGAGAAAATGACTATAAGTATATTGGGAGAAAAATCACGAAGACGAGTGATGAAGTTGATAACGTTGAATTTTTTAATAAAATTTGGAATTGGAATTTTTGGAAAATTGGAATTTTTAATGAAAGTTTGGTAAACGATGATTTAGACCATGGTGGGTTTAGTGTTAATACACTGCTCAAAATAATGCCAGAATCTTACGATCCATCGATTACCGTTCGATACGAAGGACATTCGAAAATGTAGCATTTTTATTACGAATCGATTTACGATTTGAAATCGACAATCTGGACGTTTCTAATTTGTGACGTTATGGGTAAATGATATACAGTACACAAATGCGCATTCTACGATTTTCAGTGTTTCTCGAGTAACTTCACAGCGGTGTATCTCCGTAAAAGAGGATCGTCTGATTATAAACCAAATTTGATTTTACAGGGGAAGATTAGTACTGTTCAAAACAATTGATCAAGATATTGGAAAAAGACTACTATCTTTAGAATATTTTCGTAAAGATAGCAAAGATTGGTATTTATTATTTATTTATTTTAGGAATCTGAAGTGGTAAGCAATTTTCATTGCCAGATTCGGTTTAGTACGTGAAAATATGTAAGAAACTTCTCCATTTTCAGAGAATCAGAATTTTCGGAAAATTTTCGCTTCTGATCTAAAATGTGAAGAATCTCGAGATTATGGAAAATCTCGTTGATTTGCGAGAATCTCGACAAACTTCAACAACCTCGACCGGTTTTGAGAATTTTGAGAATGGAAAAATTTTAAAAATTTTGAAAAATCTCGAGTGTTCAGAGAAAATATTCTCAGAACAAAATTCGGACTCGCGAAATCCTGGAATCTCAAATATTTTTTTAATTTATCCCTGATTCGTGAATAACATTCTCGAGATTTTTTAAAATGATCGAAATTTTCGAAATTTGCTAAGATTTTTGAAAATTAGCAAGATTTTTCGATAATTTCGAGATTCTTGACCCTTTGCACTCGACGATTTTTTGACTAAAGAAAAGTAGGAGTTCAAAGATTTTCTGCTATAAAGCTGACGATATTTTTTGAAGCAGTAAATAATAATTCGTATAATAATTAACACAGTATTATTTAATTTCGATACCTCACACACCGTTACATTATCTTAAATTTGACATATTAATGAGTATCGACCTTTGAAATTTTATCAAATGGCGACTGAAGGGCACCCTTCGAGTGCAAAGGGTTAACAGTCCTAAATCTCACTTTCTTCCTAGATTTTCGAAATTTGTCGAGATTCATAGCATTCTTAAATCTAACGTTCCTTCGAAATTTTCGATTAGGGATAATACTTTCGAGATCTCGTTTCATCCCAACTCTCGATATTTTCGAGGTCTCGCAGCCTCTGATAATTACCGAATAAACGTGTGACTGCTTTTGGAGAAAATGTCGATCTTTATCGATACAAAATAATAATTAAACTGGATAACAAGTATATTGGCACACTATATTACAAGAAAATTCTGATTTTAACACTAGGTTTGCGGGACACGTGAATTTTACGGATGGGTTGCTCCAATTATACAATATTAACAGATTTAATTAACTTATATGCGTGGTTTCCTTTACGCGTCAATTTGACGGGTGTCCATAGAAATAAGTATATAAAAAATGTCCGTAAATTTAGTGTTACTGAAACTATATGTGCATGTAGAACACAATGTGTTCTATATGCAACAATTTTTTTCATAGATAAGAAATCTTTTCGAGGAGACGAAATAGGCTGCCAAAGTTTCAACATTTTCACTAACAATAAGTGCAATTTTTTCTCCTTTTATTTTTTCACAATACAATGATAGAGCATTAAAAAATAAATATTCTTTGTACGAGAAGTTTTGTTGTATATTGCACTATCGCAAAATTATATTTAAAAAGCGAAGAAAGTAATATTACGTAAAATATTTCCTCTATCCCATAAAAAAAAAAAATTGGAAAAAATTTGAAGTTATATTCAAAGGATTAAAACAGTACTGAAACTTTGGAGACTAAATCGGAACCCAGGAGAAGATTTCCTGACCATAAAAAAATTGCTACGTGTAGAACTCGTTATGCTTTACGTGCACATAAACCAGCATTAAAATCGAAACTTTCTGGTTAGGTGAATTTCCGTGTAATATAGCGTGCCGATACTTTTCTTACCCACTGTAGTGAGTTGCAAAAGTATTCGACTGTTTTATTCCACGGAAATTTTCTAATGCGAAAATTCTGATTTCAATGAAAGTTTGCGTGTAGGTTATGTATAATGTGTTGCACATAGAGTCATTTTCTTGTCGGCGGGAAACGCCTTTGAAATAAACGATTCAAGTTTCGTTTCGTTTTTTCAACGGGATCTGAAGGTGAAAACTTTTTGCGACACAGGAGATCGTAAATATTACTAAATTACTAGAAATTGAACCTTCTTTATTTGATCTCTACACCATCGAAAACGGTTTTCGTTGACAGAAAAATTGCTCCATGCGTGACATGTTATACTTTACATACGTATAAATTTTCAATTAAAATTAGAATTTTTGCGTTACAGAATACTTCAATTATTGTTATAAACGTATAATATATTGAGCTCCAAACACATCCAAGATCGGTAATTTTAATCAATTTTATAGCAAATGCATTTAAAATCGAAATATTAACGCTTTGACTGCCACGTTGTTCATATATGTAGGATGGCGGGCGTTGAAGGATACTAAGAATGTATTAACTCTGTGCACTCGCCGATCTTTTCGTTACAGAAACATAGTAATTCGAAGACTTTGTGCCTAAAAAGTAGACGATATTTTCAAAACGGTAAATAAGTACAAATTAATTGTAAGACGTAGAATTATTTTACCTCGATATTCCACGCGTCGTTGGGCAATTTTAAATTCGAGGTATTAATTAACAACGATCTGTAAAATCTGATTAAATGGCGACTGAGGGTCACCTCTCGAGTGCAAAGGGTTGAGAGTAGTAGCGAGGCGAATGGGTGTGCGGTCTTACTTCTAAGGGAGTGCATGGAAACGTTTGGGGGTCTTCTTGAAAAGCAGGGGATAGCGAATGGCGGCATCGGGTCCGACTCGGGCGTTCAGCGCGAAAGGACAAACGACAGCGAAATCCTTTGTCGGGATGTCTGTGACTATGTCGAATGATTGAGAGGGAAAGCATATCTATGAAAAGAGAGAGTTTTGGCTTTAACCCTTTTCGTGCCGGACGACGATATATCGTCGTACGCTACACTTGCGAAAAGTGCCGACGACAATATATCGTTGCGTATGCGATGGTGCTTTATTCTTCGCACTCCGAGAAAGCTCAATCTCAAAATAAATTTATAAAACGTTATAAACGGTCTAATTTCATTCCAAACGAATTTAAAAAATTGTTTTCGGGTTTAATTTTTTGTTATATTCTATGCTGGTTGGTGCCATGGAGTCATCCTTTCGTTCTCGGGACTGATATTGGTTATTTTATTAAAAATGATCGAAAATGTAATGTTTATACTTCACATTACGTGATCTACATAAAACTGTGATCAAACGATGATTAATCTTAAGTGCAAATATTGTTTCTAGAAGAGGAACTTGTTTCTATGTTTTTCATCGTGCTTTATATCGATGTTATTCGTAAGATTTTCAATGAATATTGAAACACAATTGGCATTACATTATTCTCCCTTTCTTCGGTAATATGCTGCATTTTGAATTTTTTAAGTGTCATTCTTAGTTTGGTTTTCATTAGTAAATTCGTCCGGTTATCTTCGCATAGGCACCCGTTTTTCGTTCGGCACTAAAAGGGTTAAGTAAGGATGCAAGGGCGCGAGACAGTCAGAATGGAGAAGAATTGAGAAGAAGTCAGAAGTAGGCAGATTTGATCGTATGAGAAACTTAGTGTAATATTTTAGTTAAATAAAACTTGTTTTGTTATAAAAAGAAAGTTGTTGTTTATTAGACGCGCAGAACTCAGTCTACATAGGATTAATTTAGCCAAAAATCCTATATACATATATGACCAGCCATGGTTTCTCCTGTGACGCCACGGTAGTTATTGGTGACCGAGGAACGCTTGAACTACTTGAACTACTTGAACTACATTGAACTAGATTGAATGAAAATTGACAGTTAGTGCATTTTGAATATAATCGCTAATTAGAATATACTTTGAAATAAAAGGTGCTCCATTGAACGATCAAAAATTTTTATTAAAACATCAAAAACATTAGAACAATCTTGCATCTAGCGATGCACTCCCGTGGCGTCCTGAGGGAAACATGTGATTTCGGCGTGGCAGTCAAAGGGTTAACCGTCTGCGTACCAAAGGGTTTTCAAACAACGCGGTCGATAAAAGCCAAGGACCGCTACAACGCTCATTCCAACGCATGTGTTTAGACGAAAATACGTTTGGCTTAATAAAGTTGCCACAACGTAACTTACGGAACTGCGTAGTGTGTAGTACTAAAAATAAGCGCGTTTCGGCAAATTGTGAACGCACCGTCAGTTGTCTGTATCGGTCAAATGCGTTGGGCTTTTTCGACACGAAATCTGTAGAGCGCGAAAGCGACTCGTGGTACGCAAAGGAGTAAAAAATTAGAAAACGAGAAAACAGAAAGAAATATTTAACATCGATACTGAAATGTAATATTCTTTCGAAAATTTATACGAGAATTCGCAGTACTTGGATTAAATGGATAATTATACATAAATATTAATGCAAAATATTTTAAATACCATTATAGGAATATTATCGGTAATATGAAGGGTATGAAGAAAAATTTCAATTTAAGGAATCAACTACTCGTAAGGATGTTCCTTTTGATCTACAAAAATCTTGTAACACCGTAGTAGTGAATCATAATTACGTTTATATGACAATGATCGTGATACAATTACAAATATCCAGTGTCGTGAATCAAATATACGAACTTTTGATTTCCTTTAAGCTAGTGCATCGAAAAATCTCGAGATGCGATCGTAAAATCCGTGAATACGCGAATACTGACATTTTTCATCCTAGGACCACTGAAAGGCAAGATCTAGTCGAAAAGTAATCGGTATTTGCGTGGGAAATTATTCTGAGCAGTATATTAGGTGTTGGTGTTAGACGCGGCGAGTGGCTCGCGGTTGGTGAGAGAAAAATAAGGAAAAGAACTGAAAAGGAAAAGAAGCTTATAAGCGATTCAAATCGGTCCTGACAATTTGAGCATTACTGACAGCAGGTGCAAGGTGGCTTCGTCGGGGAGGAAGCCAACAGGAAAATCGGCGTATGTAATCCGTTGCAATCGGTACATCCCCAGCAACGTGCAGATATCCTAGAAGAGCTGGGATAATCTCCGTCCAGAAAACCTCCGTTTTCCGATAAATTCGAGGGTCTGATATCGTCGTCGTATTCATAAGGATCATCTTCTTGGAGATCCTGCTGCTCCTGGTCGGAAGAATCTTCCGGTTCCAGGAGCGTATTGTTCGAAATGGCGTTTTCTTCCTCCGCCAGGATCGGCCAGGAACCCAGGGAGGATCGGGAGCAATGGCTGATTTGTTAGCTGTATTTATTAATTAATGCTAATTTTCACCAGGACCTTCTCTCTTTTGTCTTACTTTCGCTTCCTTTTATTTCGTTTTTCCCGCTACCACGATTGCTTCAACTTTTAATTTTAACTTTCAACAATGTTTAACAGTACATCTCGTACGTCACGTACAATGATGCTTCGAAAGATGTTTGCGACATTTCTTTTATTTGCTGCAGGCATACCGATCGAGTCGTAACTGACTCTTCGAGCTTTTCCATCTTTGCAACAATTGAAAGCTTTCACCGCAATTATTAACTACTTTTAACTCCGAATTAATGCTGATTTTGATTTTTATCGAGACAATGTAATTAGCTATACTTATTCAGTTTCGGCATGCCGATTTTAATCGTTGTATCTATATATGCTATATTTTATACTATATTGTATTTATTATATTTTATATTATGCATCGATAGTCTAGTGTTAATGACCGATTTATTTCTACAGATTTAGCGTGTCACTTGCAGCAGAGATTTTTCAGCCGACAGAAGATAGTCACGCTCTGAATGAACGCGTTTATAAATGAAACAGTGTTGGATGTTGGAAATTGGGAACGCAAATTTCGAATTAGACACGATTACGGTATTTTCGTATCGTTATATCGAAAAATCGAGAATTGAAAATAGTTTTAAATTCGAACTTCGCGAAATGAAGTCTCGTGTAATTTCAAATCGAAACGTTCAGTAACTTTGTCCTTATTTTTATAGAAAAGAAAGAGAGGATTGATTCTAAAATGTTACAAACAACATGGAGTAATAACTTATAATTTCTTTTGACATATTTTTTAACTTTTGATTGTGCTTTTAGATCCTTCTTTTCTTCTTTTCAATTTTATTCGATGACGTTAAAAATAATTTTTTCCCAAATAGAGATTATCGTGGAAATAAAGTAAACAAACTCTTCAGGGTTCCTAGTTTAATTTTCTTTATTATAGGAATTGAACTTCGAATTTGACTAATAAATCTTACTCGTTGAATTTCTTCCTATCATCAATAGCAGGCGATTTTAACACTAGATTTACGGATTGAGCCAATTTAACTCGTTAAAATTTTGATTGCTATGTATATATAAAACTTAAATATTGTTTTTTAAACACGTATGTTGATTTTTAGTTACGTAATCAAATATACGTAAACGTTGATCCCTCTCCCCCACAAACCCCTTCATTTCGCATTATTGACTGTGGTATACCTATTTTTACGGTTGTGAACCAATTTGAATTATAAAATAATTTAAAAGTTAATCGCATAACACGTGAAATTTATAGTTTACATCAAACCTGGGCAACTTTTGCAACCATTTATAAAAGCAAGCCTAATACAAAAGTTTTACTACTAACAAGGAGAGTGCAAGTCCTTCGGATCATAGATTTAGCTGAAACTTTGCAGGTTTGTAGATTTAGTCATCCAGTTTAAAGAAAATATATCATTATAAGGGCAACTAGTCGATAGTTTTCGAGATATTTATAATTAGAGTTTTATTATTGCCTTAATTACAGATTTATTTCGAATATTTACCAAGTGCTATTGTGGCCTAATGGCGATATCCGAAAATTCCCACACTGGTGGCAATTTACGGATGCTACCGTTAGGCCACAATGCCACTTGATAACTATCGATAACTATTCGGAAAAAATCTCTAGTTAAGAACAATAAACCTTCAATCATAAATATCTCAAAAACTATCGAGTAGTTGCGCTTATAATGGTACATTTTCTTCAACTGGATGATTAAATCTAAAAACCCGCAAAGTTTCAACTAAATCAATGACCCGAAGGACTTGCACTCTCCTTGTAAGTTTAAAACATAAAAATATAATAATTGCAAAAAATAAAAAACTTATTCTGGAAATAGTCACATTTTATAATAGCACCAAGTATGGAGTAGATCTA
Organism: Eufriesea mexicana; assembly: GCF_001483705.2. Taxonomy (NCBI): domain Eukaryota; kingdom Metazoa; phylum Arthropoda; class Insecta; order Hymenoptera; family Apidae; genus Eufriesea; species Eufriesea mexicana. The sequence continues at coordinate 884,885 of NW_016909928.1, forward strand.
TTTGACCCAATGGCCCGAAAATATAGGGTTAAAGCAAGCTCTCGCAGATGGCCTTTACAACATTTCTATAACATTTTAGATTTAGCAGCTATCCATGCTTGAATTCTATGTAAAGGGACCACTCGAGTAAATATTTCAAAAAAAGATTTCATTTTCCAATTGGCTGAAGAGCTAAGAAGTAAATATAGAGAAGATGTCGAGAACACTTCCATTCCATTCACAAAAATTCATACTACTGACGCACGGAAGAACTGTTAAGTTCAAGAATCATGCAATAGAAATGAATATAAGAACCTCTGTGCTAAATGTAATAGAAATGTTTGCGGAAAATGTATTTAAAACACAGAGTTCATATGTATAAAACGTTTTCAATGAATTTTTCAATAACAAATCTTTCATTTAACACTTTGATTGCCACGTTGGTCATATATGACCAACCACGGTTTCTCTTGTGATGCCACGGTGGTCAATGATGACCAGAGCGCTTGATCTACTAGAACAACATTGAACAACGTTGAATGAAAATTGATACTTAGTCCATTTTGAATATAACCGCTAATTAGAAGATACTTTGAAATAAAAAGTGCGCCATTGAACGATTAAAAATTTTTATTACAACATCAAAAACATTAGAACAAATCTTGCATTTAGGGGTGAACTCCCGTGGTGTCCTGAGGGAAATATGTGATTTCGACGTGGCAGTCAAAGGGTTAAATTGATTTGGAACTATTTTCTTTGCAAAAAAACTTCAATTTTCTTGTATGGGTCAAATTGGCTCACTTTGGTAAAAGTAGGTATATAATCAACACCCTAAATCTAGTGTTAACACGTTAAACGCTCAGGTAATTTTCTCGAAAATTTGGACATGAACAAAGAAACAGCAAACAGAGCAGTAGTTCTCAACCTGATTTGCATACCACTCGACAACCAATGTTCCTATATTTTTAACTCATCGATATTAAAAAAAAATGGTTGAAAATTATATAGTTGCGGTTTTTCCTAATTTGTCATAATTCTAATTAATTAGAGTCAAATCAAATTTGTGGCAAATGCTATTGTATACTGATTGTACTTCTATAGTACTAAGCATGTAGCTTGAGAGTAGGCTTACTCCAGATCCTTTTCTGTACAATACTTACACAGGAGAAGGTCATTTCTATTTAAAATGTTTCGATAAAATCAATTAAAAGATGTATACATATCTTTTATTAATATATGTATTATAAACTATAATTTTCTTAATTTGACATTATCGGTCTCTAAGAACTAAGATTTGTTTGTACAAAACTCGAATTCGAAAAAATCTAGTTTTCAGATTTCGATATCTTATTTTCCAACTTCAGCGAAAAATTCGAAATAAAATTAACATAACAAAGAGAAAAGCATTTAAGCTTATTTATAATACAAATTCTTAATTTTATTTAATACTTATGGAATTGAAATATACTCTATTCGACATGAAATAAAAATACTAAAATGACTAAAATCTGTATACAATATAAATTATAAATTTTGATCTAAGTTAAAAAAAAAAATTGCTTAATATTCTTCTTTGAGAAATATAATTTTAGGGGAACATAGAATGTTCACTGAAGGATAATACAATCTTGATCCTATTTTAGTGACAAAATTACTCGAGGTAGAAGATACTATTTCCCGAATTGCTGAAGTTCCAAAATCGTTGGTGAGCTCCTTAATTAGTAAGAAGAGGGAGGAGCTCGTTACTATATACTTGTGCTGAAGGCGATTTCAAACCAAAATATTAACGTTCTTAATTAGACAATTAATTCGTTCTTGCATATTAAATATAGCATTTAAAACCTGTTCCTCAAAGTTTAAAAATCAGTTCTCGAATTGTATGAATTTATGAAAGAAAAACCGGTTTCAAAGACCCTATTAGGGACTGACATAGCGTTTAACGTGTTAGAAGGAATTTGATGTCTTGCCTTGGATACCACAGACTTTCCCTCTATAAAATAAATCTAATGGCGAACAAGAAGAACTCGATGCTCGCTTAAGTGATCCTTCTCTACCAACTTATTAGTAAGGAAATACAGAAATATTCGAATAGATATTTTCAGGAAAGTAAAAAATGAATTTCGAATCAGATTCGCTATGACCTTGAAAACATGCTAGGAAGAAGATCGTGCAAGATATCGTAGATGACATTGCGTAGTAAAATATCGCATGAGAAGTGGAATTATTATTAATTTGACCTAATAATCATCAAGAAATTCAGGAAGTTTCGATTCTATCGCTCAGTTTTAGATCCTTTACATCGAAAATAGTGAAACCGAAAAACATTTTGTTTCAATTAAAAAATCAAATCATCTTTTCCAAGATAAAGTTTGATGAAAAGATATCTCCTCGAAACGTTTCTTCTTTTTCTCAAAGAATAAGAATTCGCGAATAAAGGTACATGTTCCTATTTAAAAACAGGAAGCTGACCTTCAGATAACCTTGAGAACGCCCGGAGAATGGAAGAGATAAGTAGGATAATTATACTTTGCCCTTGAAGCTGAGAAATTTTTCTGTCCAACAGTTTGCTCGAAATTGCCTTGCTTTTAAGATGTACAGATTGTACGTTTCCGTGTAAACATTCTGTACAATAAAAACAGAAGAACTTCGTTATCAGCCGTAATGAATAATTTGCAAATTTTCAATATCATAACGATCCAACGTTGATTCGTGGCAACCAAAAGTACTGATCTTTCACTGGAAAATGAACCAACGGGAAAATCACGGAATGTTATCGACGATGGTGTTTTAAGAAATACTGAAACTAATCAAAGACAAACGACAAGAGGAATAACTCTTCAAATGAAAGTAAGGTCGTTAGTAAATTCTACCGTTATTCGTCACTTGGATGAAATAAGAGAAATATAGGAAATGGACAAATGATTTCCACAGGAGTTAAGCGACATACAGGTGCATGGAAATAACGACCAAAGCTACTTCAAAGAAATGGACAAGATTGATTGTTAAAACATAAAATCCTCTCTCGTGACGAAAAGACAAATGATAATCGAAGATATTCGGAATAATGACTTGATAAAGATGAACATATACACTTAACTGTACGCTTAAAACCACCGTTTCGTGTTAAAAAAATATGTAGAATTTTTCTAAAATCTAGAATTGCTATAGAAATATATATAGTAAACACATAGACAAAATGCGTATGAATAAATAAAAATAAATTCTCATTTATTCAAGATTATCATACGATTTCAAAAATACGAATACGAAATTTTGCAAATCTTTTCTACTTTCAAACATTTAAAAATAGCATTCGAAGAACTTTTCTATTCTAAAATTAATAAATCGTTTAAAACTTGAATAACGCGATCAGTTGATCGTTGGAAAATATAAATAAAATAATAAATAATTGCGTGGAAAGTTTAATTAAATATATGATATTTTGGAGAAAAACGCGATTCAAAATTTTCAGACATTTCGTATGTACCACTCTGATAATAACAAAATAATAGAAAAAATAACAATACAAAATAATATAATACCAATGATATAAAAAGAAAATGAGATTCAAAGTTGCATCAGTCGAATGAAGATTGGAGATTTCGTATGCCCTTTTATTGCTGGGACATCAATTTGACAACTATGAATATACAACTTTTAAGGTCTGTCAAAACAGACGGCATTCCACCAGGTAGAAACAGCAATTTCCAAACCTATTAATAAAGTCAAGCGTTAGAAAAGATTTACGACAGGGTCAATAAGACATAGAATTAATAAGAAATTTGTAAGAATTTTCCATGTAACGTTTCTACCGCCTGTATATACCAATACTGAGACGGTACGTGACTTTGTGTTTATTCGTTAAATTTCTCAGCATGTAATTTAGTCCTTCCGCATTTTCAATAGTAAATTACCCAGTCGTAAACCTTGTAGTTCTCAACAAATCACGCGACGAGGACCGGTTGCTTCGCGTCCGCAGAGGCTAGGTCAAAACCTGTGAAAGGTCCAGGGTTGACCAAACCGCATTGACTACCCCTATATAGCAGAGTACCCTTGTCCCCCTTTCAGGAAACTAATGCCTGGAGGGTTTAACACCAGGGTCGACAGATGTTTTTAAAGACACAGAAGTGCGTAAAAGTTCAGGTAAGTTGAAAACTCGCTTAAAAAGATTAAACAAATTATCAAGGGCTCAAATCATCAACAACTTTGAGAGTTCAAAAACCATCCAGGTTTACAAATAAATCACTCGCAGAATTTAAAGAAATCGTCGACAGAATTAAACAAATCATTCAAAGAATTCAAAAATTACTCTAAGAATTTAAAAACTATGCAGGTTGTTCATACCAATTACTAACAGAGTTCAAACAAGTCGTTGACAAGGTTCAAACAAATCACCAGCAGGATTCAAACATATCATCGATGGAGTTCAAACAAGTCACCGGCGAGGTTTAAAAGCTACTTAGAGTTTAAGCAAATCTTTCCATTTGACTTCTCACTTGAAGATTTCAAATAATTACTAACAAAATTTAAACAATCGTTTGGAGAATTTGAAAATCACCCAAGGAATTAAAATATCATCCACAGAGTTCAAACAAATCAAACAAGAGGGAGACTCAGTGATCCAGAATCAAAGACTCGATAAGTCTAACTGGATAAATAGTTGCAGTGAAAGAGGAGAGAGCCCCTTTCAATCCTAAAATAAACTCGCACAAAGCTGTGAAAAAGTCACTACTAAGACATAATTGCGGCTAATGCACTAAGGTTTATCCATCTCGGTATTCTGTGTAAGTCGATGTACACAAAAAGCGTTTAGATCGTGACTCTCTTTCACAAGACGCCAACATTAATTCACACTTTCCTGAACGCAAGGATGAATGACAATGAAAACGTTCGTGACATGTACACACGGTATTATTGTTTATACAATGTAAACAAGTGTTATTCGATGTCACTGGAATAATAATTTGTTTGACCTCGTTGTCATTGTAAATATTGTACCGATGTATGCTACGAGTATTTCTATGTAGTTATATATTTCTTTAATTATACATAATTCTATGTATTAAGTAAAGAACATTAGAAATATTAAGGAATTATATTTTCTATCAATAGATTAATCTTAGAGCTATTTTATCGCACTAAAATATTGATTTTATTTATGAAATAAATTTTTATTTATTTATTATTATTATTATCCAATTTTCAAGTAAAACATCTTTCGATTCATCATTATACAACAACTGTATTCTAGTTGAAAATCTTATGTGATATATTCTGTTGGTAAAAGATCAAGCAAACCATTTATATATTATCCTTTACAGATGGAAAAGCAAACACTTTTTAAACAAATATTAACAATCTTTAATCAACAAAGTCCGGTATTATTTCACCAAAATATTAAATATCAGAATTATAACTAGGCTTTGTCATTTTATTATTCACATTCGAACAATTTCTTTTACTGTTACTATGTTTTAAATATGATATCGTCAAGTTTCATGAAGGCCCTGGAATTATATCGTAAAATACACTTGGACGAAATACACAATTTTCCACATCTCAATTAGAAGATTTGACAAAGGATATTATCGCTTATCGAGTGATTCGATTGCTCATTGTCAGAAGTAGAAAATCGTGTGGCGAGTGAACGAGCAACGCGGTAAATATGGAGGACTGTTATCATCGAAGGCGTATAAGCATATAAACGCTTAGCAGAAGTAACGCAATAATGATCGAATGATTTTCGTTAATCCGTGTTATAATAATCGAAATTAAAAGAACAAATAATTCTGACGTAATGTCTTAGGTAGACACGTCGCAGGTGATTATTGATTTTTCCGCGAGTCCAAGCTTGCATAAGAGTATGCACTGAAGTGATAAACCGAGACCACGCTACTCTCATCTTTTATTTATAGGAACAAAGATGCAACTACATGACGAACCACATTTACTTGTATGACTAATTTTACATTTTATCGATACATTAACGTGTATCGACATTAATTTTCCCGTTCGAGGTATTCTGCCTTTATTATTCCGACGAGTTAAGGACTGCAATATGCAATGCTTATACCGCGATGCAAAAGTTTCCTTAAAAAAAAAAAAAAAAAAAAAACCAATAAAATGTTATTAGATATTCCAGGATGCATAGACGGAAGTATCTTGTTCAATGCGAAACGATTGAAATTCTGGTAAATAATAGATAATAAAAAATTACCCTAATTTTTGCGGCAAAGTATAACCACGTGACAATATGCACCGACCTGAACGGTTGCATAACGCATTAAGACAGTTGACCTCCAAGTAATCTCTTACTGTTCATCACAATTTGTTAAACGTTATTCTAGTCGTTGATAGGCAAGGAAATCTGTAAATCTTGTATTCCAATTTGGTTTTTCGGCCTAAAATATTTACATCATCCTCCACGTGATATTACAACAAAGCCCGCGTACACGCGAATAGAATTTCCAAAATTTCCATCTTCCTTTGATATATTTCTTGTGAAATTGTTATCGTGTATCCTGAATGACGATGGTGGAAAAAAAATATAAATAATAATATTGACAACGTAATCATGAATTATAAGAGATTTAATAAAAGAAAAAGATTAGCATTCTAAATGCTAATAATAAATATAACAATAGTATTAGATATATTTTATATGTAATTACGCGAAAAAAATAAGTCCAAAGAAAATTAAAGGAGGAAATAATTTCGTCATAATTTTTTTCGTATTATTTCGAAGTATTAATTTATGAAATAAAAAATTTATCAAATCATATAAGAATAAAAAAGTAATATAATTGTAGAAAATGCTTTGATAAAATTACAAGCATTAAACGTTTTGGCGTATGTATTTCATCAGCATTATTTTGTAGTCACAGTGTATACTACGTTTTTATTTTTTTCAATTTTTGCGATTGCATTTTTTAATTACAATATCGCAGAAGTTACGAGTAAACTGAGATTGCTCGTCAATACAGAGAAAAAAAAGATAAACAAAGGGGTTAAAGTTTGAAGCTTTTAAAAATGGCGTCGTGTTACGAGGGTTACGGAGCAACGTTGCTTTAAAATACGGGAAAAGAAGAAAAAGAAAACAAAAGAATTAGTTTCAATCGATATAAGAAATACAGTTAAAATTTTTCGTATGGATGTTTTGAAATTCGAGATTTGTTAGTGTTTCGTTTGTTATTCAATAAGACGTAAAATTTAAGAATTGTCGTCCAAGTATATTTTACGGTAAAATAAAAATGAAAGAATCGATAGTCAAGACTGGCAAAAGGGCTTGAGATTCGATTATGCGTACAATTTATTTCGTATTAGAGTTAATTACGTTAATTTCAAAATAAATACTTACCATTCAGCACACTAATTTTCCGCCTCTGACGTCAGAGGATCTACCGGGCACATTTCACAAAATTTCTTGAATTTTTAAAACTTGAACAATCTATTGTTTACATGGACACTAGTAAACGCACTAACTGATCATTCACATACGTCGAACGCGAATAATGTTATGTTTTATTATTAGAAAACACCGAGTAAGTAAGAAATGAAACAAACGGCGAAATTACTCCAGCGCCATGACGCATAGCTATCAGAGCAAGCTGCGCGGGCAAGATGCGTATAATATAACTAGAGGGAAATTTAAATCGTAGAAAACGTCTATCGATGTAACTTTTCTTAAGTGTCAGATAAATCTGACTTTTATAAGGAAAAGTTACTTTCTTCGTACAAAAATTATTACTATAATATAACGGTAACGTAACTGTTTAATTTATCTGCTTAATTTACCAATTACGTAGTAAATTACTGCGTAATTATAGTTGCTCTGAAACCCACTGTAATTTGATAGCGTTTGGCTATGAGAAAATATCATCGACGTCAATTATATCAAGTTTGCCAATATCAAGGGAAACATGACTGCAGGATTTAACAATTCCACGATTTAAGTTTCTTTACTTTCAAATTGTTCGACAACTTTACGATAAGCTTTGGCTTGTTTGGGCGAAACTATTAATAATCCAGCAGAAATACGTGGCACGTTATCCTAAAATAAAGTTACCGAGTTTTCTCGGATCTTCGTGATTCCACTTAATTTTCTTCTTCTATCAGAACATGGATATTTTCGTATATTTCAAAATTTCACGTAATTGTAACTCGTATGACGAGTTTTATTACTCGAGTAACATCAATTTTTAAAACGCGATGACAAATTTTAAATACGAATACGAATTTATACGAATGAAATAGTGAACGATTATACAGAGATAAAATGGAAAGAAAGAAAGATTACGCAGAACTGTTTCTTTTTACTCGGAATTGCAAACAATAACACCTGTTCATATGAATCATACTAAATTTCTTTTTAATGACGTTATTAATTATTTTTCGCTACTAAATCAGCATAGGTATTAAAAATTTTAGACATGCCGACCAATGTTACCAATTATCATGGCCTAATGGCTTAGCTATCCATCAATATAAACAGTTTTGTTCAATGACAAATAAAGTTTCATAAGCAAAAGATAAAAAGTTTCGGAGAATTCTTCGTTTCTTTCTAAATTATCTTTAGTCTTTCGAAGCAGATTTTACATTGTAGTTTTAAATTTTGTTACGAAATAATAATATTTACAATAATAACAATTATAGATAATTACAAAAATGATATTAAATATTTTTAGGTATAGCAGAGTTATGTCTTTAAGAAAATACGATTTAACTTTGAAACTTTACTTAAGAAATTGATTCTAATCGCGGTAGAATATTCTGCATTTCTAAGTTTGTTCACATATATACATATGTATATATGTTAAATACCTAATAAACTTGTTTTTTTATCTACTTTCTTTTCATGCATTATCTTTCTGTTCTGTTTATATTAAAACTTGTGTTTACAACGCCATTCTATCATTCACCTAAACTTTTCACGAAGTTGTACAGTGTGTTTGCCATATTTACCAACATAACATATTTTCATTATTTCAATTAACAAGCGAAAATGTTATTTACAAAAGTTGTACGATTGTAAGAAACATAACATGATTTGGATTTTTCTTTCTTCAACACTAGAACTACCAAACTGATCAAAATTACTCGTATTAGTCTTTTTATTTTTGCAGTTATTAAAAACATGCTTATTTTGGAGAAATTTGTATCGGAATAGAAACATGATTATATAAGCCTAATTATTTTCATCGTACGATCTTAATTATTATTATCTATGCATAGTATATATAAGTATATACTTCAGGTCGGTAGTCCTAACGTTAAATGGAATATCAACTTTTTACAATAAAAATTCGATAAAATAGCGAATTTGAAGTATTATTTAAGAAGCACCAATTTATTCTACAATTTATAACTTCTGAGATACTTGACTAACGTGCATTGGCCAATTGACATCCTTAATCTCTCCATATCTTCAAATATTAACGAGTGTCTCATTCACCAATCGCAAAATCATCGATACGAAATTCTCATTCGAAGAAGAGGCAGATATACTCGTTGTTCATGAGGCAACTAGAAGAAATTCAATATAAAATACCTCAGAATCGATGAGTTTTAGTATAAACGTATATCAATATCCTTCTACATTCCGAATTCGCTATTCCATCGAAATTTATCATAAAAAATTGGACACTCTGCACATAAAGGACACAGACCACCTGTAAAAAAACAATCGCTGTCATTTCATATTTCTTACAACTTTAAAATCTTGATAAGTAATATTTTCACTCATTACCTGTAATAACGAAGATATTTGAGGTCATAGTTGGCAGGGCATCCTGTAGAAACAGTTAAATCATATAAATAAATTAACTTTCTTAACAAGAAAGGCTACGTTCAATCTGAAATACTAGAAATTCTGAATTACTGAGCCATGTGCTATCTCGACTCTCTTGTACAAGTCACCTCATTATAACACGAAACATCCATTTCATTTCATTAATGATCGTACCTATCAGTTACCTCTCGTTAGTAATTACGATGAGACGAAAATTTCCGAATACTCGCAACGGAAATTAATCTTGTAATCGTAACATGAATCGGGCGTTTCCAACCAAAGGAGTATTCAATTTTTTTACTTATCTTTTTCTTGTTTATATGCATAATACGCGAAGAATATACATATACACACACACACGCGTGCACATTATACCTATAATCATCGAATTTGTTCAAAATCAAACTACGCTTTTACGATGCAATTTCAGCTACGTTCACAAAAAACTCCCATTTCGAGAAAAGATATTAACACATTCGTAATCGATACTTCGTCACTTTTCTAATATCGAAAGCTGGTTGGAATAGAAAAATCTCGGCACTGGTTTGCACAGACTTCCCTGATTAAAATAAGGATAGAAATAATGAACTTTTTTTAAATATTTGTAAATTTAAGTAAATTAAGGTAAATACTAGTAAATAAACTGTTCTTTTTTATTATCAGACTTGCAAGGAATTATTTTATGGGAAAATTTAAAATCAATTTCAAATTTAAAAATAAATACAAATTTTAACTTCACAAATTACCACGCCAGCGGTTGCAAGAGCATAAATTTAAAGTTATTTAAAATGGAAAAGAAAGAGAGGAATGAAAAATTTTAATCATAAAGTAATTTTCGTTATATTAATACATTAAAGTGAATTAAAGCAAAATAGAAATTTATTTTTGTTTTTATTAAGCTTGTAAGAAACTGTTCTTGGCATAAACTTGAATTTATCTTTAAATTTAAAAGTAAATTCAAATTTAAATTTAAACATTTTCTCACAAATAATACACTGTGAGAGTGTAAATCTTAAATTAAAAAAGGGAACTAAGTATTTAATCACGGGATTAAAAATTTTTCTGTTCTTCTTTTCCTTTCTTTTAATAATTTCGACATTTTTCCCTCTAATTTGTTCAAGGGGACACTTGGTAGATTATTTTACGCGAATAACCTAAACTAACACGCATCGATCCAAGCGAATCCTCACTTTTCATTCGTCGATCTGTTCGTAATTAATTTTTAACAACGTGTGATGACTTTTAAAAATTTCTCTCGACTTTGTTAGACTTGTAACGCGATTAGGGGATTATCCACGAAGCACTATACCGATGTTTAAACGGAACTGGAAGAATCACCCGATGTGTTTCCCCGTTTCGCTGATACACAGTCGGTCAACGAATTCCAGGCGGGGAAATTAAATCCGCGACGAAACGAAGGTAAGTAAATGAAAGTATAACTAGACCATCGATTTAAAAACGAGAAGATTGAAATCAGGCTTCCTTTCTTCGTGCATTCGGTCTACGGACGTAACGTGATTTCCTATTACAGCCATTAAGAACAGATTTCCGTGATATTACATGCATTGCACGCTGGATAAATTTTAGCTTATTACAGGGGATAAACCCGTGAAAGATGTATTAAAAATTGCTCAATTTCCAAAAAATAACGTGTAATACACATTTCGAGAAAATGTACCAAGTTTCTATTAAATTATAATTATAGAATTGATCTGACTCAGAAATGTAAAATAAATGAATTTTTCATTTATTTTGAATTACATTAACACTTTAACTGCCAAGCATTTTTTATATAGTATGCTCAAGGGGCCACGATGAAATTTGCATAACTATAATTTTTAGGATATAGTAATGAATTATCAAACAATATGGCAAAGAAAAAGAAAAAAATGGTGCAAATTATTAATATTTTCTATTCAAAGTTCTCTATTTATTTAGGTTGTTCAAATTTTCAAAAAATAGTTAAAATAAAGGAAATATAAATTTATAAAATTAGTATCGTCGGACACAGATGACCATCATGGCAGTCAACGTGTTAAAATGTGTCCATTTATTTCATAATAATGCAAAACTTGATTTGGAAAGTAATAAGAAATACAGTCATTCGATTGTACTTGTAATGGCATTATAATTAATTTTCTAATGTATCTAATTGAAAAACAGTTAATATCTCGAAACAAAATATATACGATTTGCGAAAAAGAAAAGAAAAAAAGAGAAAGATTAATGACGAAAGAAATAAAAAGTGGAAATGCAAATGGAAATGAAAAAGTTTTCACCGAGTATATACGGTATTTGAGTTAACTATATACATTATAGTTGGAATGTACTGTAATAACGAGTCTAGCTCGTCGTGAGTTTTTCATGCCTAAGATGATTTTATGACAAAGATGAGCTACGCTCTTCGTACTAATCATAAAATTACAGTTAACACGCTTGTGTAAGTAAAATTTATATAAATTGTAAAAACTTGTATAATTCTTAAAAGTTAGAATTATGACCTTGCACTGACCGAGTAAAGTTAAATAAATTTTTCAAATGTCTCAGAAATTTTTCAATATTTCAATGTTTTAGAATTAAATCGGAGTATAAGTAAACATCATGACGCGAACATTGTAACATTTGCTCAGAAAGGGTCAATATTACTCGTGAAACGAGCGATTATAACACTCCAACTAGCTACCAGTATATATAGCTACGCATATATGACGTAACAATAGATTATAATTCAAGTGGTATATCAAAAATGCACCTACCGATGAAAGTTAAGAAACAAAGTAACCATTTGCGAACTTTTGTGCATTTATTTTCTGAAATATATTGCATACTCACGAGCTAAAGTGATTAACTCCGATTTCTAAATTTTTCAGTTTCGCGCCAAAACGTTTGATCGATGCTTAAGCCATTTGCATCCAAGCGCGGAATATTCCGCGAACCACGACTGTCGTATATCACCGAGCGCGGAATAATCCGCGACCTGACTTTTTCCATTACCAGTTGCTGAATATTCTTCATATGCCACAGATCACGTTTGATCCCTTTTGCGAGCATCCCATTTACATCGGTTCATTATATTCTTAACAAGTTTTACTTTTGTCGTGAAAATCCTTTTAACTGCCATTATGAGTAGGTGCTGATACGCGCGTAGTGATACGGGCTAGTCGTCAGTTGAACGTCGCTGATGCCTGAACACGGCACCTTAAGTAGAGCCATGATGCAAATGGGTTAACTCTCTATACTTAAAATTAATTTCTACTATTTGCTTTTTGGACTTAATTTGGCAAATTAACGAATCATATATTACAATTAGAAAAAGGATTTTTTTTTCAAATCTTTGTATAAAACCCACCTTTCATATCAGTCTATGTATATGAGAAGATAAAAAGTACATATGTAAACGTAGCTTTATCTCAAAAGTCAACGTTAATTTTGTTAAAAAAAAAAAAAGAGTCCAATATTTTCTTTAATGCTAGAACTATTAAATGAATTAAAATGACTGGTTTTAGAATTTTTGGTTTTGACTGGAAATGTTCAGTGGCGAAATTAATATTCATTTTTATCGAAATAGAAACGCGATTATATTTACGTATTTATTTTCAGCATACCGCTTTAATTAGCATCGTTTAGTACATTTAGATAGATACTATAAATCGATAGACGTAGTGTTAACATATCCAAACGAATAACTAGAAAAAGTAGGAAAAAAAAAAAACAAATCAATTAGAGGTATACCTACTTAATCGAGTTTGTATATGCAGCAAGGAAAGATGAACCGGTTCGATAATCCTAGCATTAAATAACAGATACGAGAAAAAGAGAAGAAATAAATAAATCAAAAGTAAGAAGATACTGGCACATAATATCACAAGTAAATTCACCTAATCAAAAAATCCCGATTTGAATTTCTCAATTTTGATAAAACCCTACGATTATGTATATCGTAACAAATTACACACGCAACAATTTTATTACACGCAATGTCACTTTAAGCAGATGAAATCAACAATTTGATCCTCAATGCCCTTTCCGCTTTTTTAAAATATAATTTTACGATAGTACAAGATACAACGGAACAAAAATGTTTAATTTTTAATGCTCTATCACCCTATCGCGAAAAAATTCCGAGAAAAGATTGTAATCTAAGAAGATAAAAAAATACTGAAACTTTAAGGCTCTATTGCCTTTTGTTTTTAAGTGTGATTCACTTAAAAACATTTCTCGTCCAAAGAAAAGAAAATTGCTGCATGTAGAACTTATACATGCTCTACCCGTATACAAACTTCCATTAAAATCAGGATTTTCTTGTAACATCACTTGTAAAATACGTCTTTTTATCTATTGTAATTCGAACATTACTTTTTACAACGTTCTACTTGTTCACATATTGATAAGCAAAATTGAATCCATACTACGTCAATATTTGACTAGTATGTAGTATCTTCGTAAGTAGAAATCGTACAACATTTGGGGGTCAACATAAAAGACAAAGCCTGTAAATTCATATCCTGAGATTTAATTCCTACTTAGTAGCAATTACTTTTGTTTTATAGTGGAAAACAAAAACACTTTTTCACTCTGAAAATTGTGAAGCTTCAATCGCTGATTGGAAAAAAATTTTGTTCGGCGTCCAAATTTCCAGAAATTGGATCACCGAAGCGTCCAGTTTAAAGAAAGTCCATAAAAGTTAATGGGCGATGTTTTATTTTCAAGTGATTACATTTTGAATGAAGAGTACACTACCGACATCATAGTGACTGAAAAAGTTAATACGGTGGAGTATACACGGATACAGTTCTATTTACACACATCAGTTACAACACATAAACACACGAGTAAAATGCTATTTGGTTTTTGCAGTTACAACAAACAGGATCGAATTTCGATGAAATACTCTAGCTCATTCCAAGTGAAATTACTTGACAACGAAAACTCGCGCATTAACTTCTATGGGATTTCTGAAAACTCGAAATTTCTGAAGTTACGAGTGATTCCATTCGCGGTAATTCGGACCTGGAAAAAATTTTTTAAGGAAACTACCAGCGTTTGAATTTTTACAATTTTCTAAATGAAAAACTGTCTTTTTCCCTACTAGAAAAATTTCTAAGTGGAAATTAAATTATGGGGTGCGAAAGTACAAGTTTCGCCCTTTATATTGGGTTCACAGATGTTTATTGTACTTCTGCTCGCAAAGTTATCGCTGTTCGAGTATGAACATGGCATAGATCCGGTTCTGCTCTTCACTGGATGTATTTCTCTAATTAGAGATATAATTTCTCAACCGAGCTATTTTTATACGTGGACTCGTTTGAATAAAAAGGAACGACATGGATAAATCTAAATAATATCGTGTGACATAAATGCATAAACGAAGGAAAGAGAAAAAGTAGTATAAAGAGGAGAATAAAAATAGACGCAGCAAAGACGAAAGAAGCGATAGTTGGAATGCTATTTCCTACGATCTCCATTCGCCTGCGTCACCTTTCCGATTCCAGCTACGTTCCACCAACTAGACAGATATTTTCTCAGCCAAGCTATTTCTACATCGACTTTCGTGAACGCCGATGCTACACGCCTAATCGATAGGACGGTATCAAACGATGTACAGCTTACCTCGATTCAGAAGCATCGTTCTAATAACCCTGATATAAATCTTCCCGTATTTCGTTCTAGCGACGTGAAACAAAAAGTCCGAAACGATTCCATCCCCTTCGTGAATATCCGTCTCCGCGAGGACTTCCTTCAGCGCTTTCACTCGCTCTTCACAAACATTGAACCACACTGAAATCCTCCCAGAGCTCGGGCACGTCTTCCACGATTTTCTTCGAGTTCTCGACATCCAGCAGACCGGAAGTCTCGACTCCGGCGAACGACACGTTCAAAGCCAAGTGCTCGAAGGTTGGCGTTCGAGGAGAGCTGCTTTCGAATTTTCGACCGAGATTTTCCCGATTCTTCGACTTCCAGGGACTCGAGGACACGATCGAGGACTCCCTCCAGGTGTCCAGTGAACTCTCATTCGTGTCTCGCGAGAAATCCAAACTGTCTCCCTCTTTCCAAAGCCGGAATTCGCTTCCGTCAGAAGACTCGTGTTTTCCCAGCGATTGTTCCACCTCGTGCTTTCCATCGGTGGTCCGTGTCGAATTCCAGATAGCCGGTAAATTACCATGCTTCGCGACATTTTCGATCGTCTTGTAGAAGCAAGCAGAACTTCCTGGTTCCACGGCGAGGTCTCCCGAAAGACTTTCGCCGGGTCTCGAAACGGTGTGGTCGTGAGAACTTTCGATTGTTCGCCAAGACGAGTCTCCCTGGGAATCCTGCCGCGTGCTCTGGGAACACTTTCTAGGTTCAACGATGCTTCCTTCCACGTGGCCTTCCGTCCAATTCTCGATCGCTGTTCGATCCAGCGTCGCTCCAACCTTCTCAGTCGTTCTCGAAGAACGATCTTCCCTTCCATCCTCCTGACGCGCAATCTTCGCGCATGAAGCCTGGCTCAACTTCGCCTGCGATTTCCACGATACTTCCGAATCGCGCTCGTCGCTCATTTCCCCATAATCAATTCTCGATCTCGACACGATCGAGATCTATTCGCCTCTGTTCATGAAACCGTTATAATAACCGGGAAAGGTCGTCGTCTCCGTGCTACCTTGATCACGCTATTGTCTCTTTCTTGCTATTTTTTCCTCCTCTCTCGGTGTAAGTTAGATCTATAGGGTCGTTTGAACAGTTTTAGTCATAGGGGTACGGTGATCCGATCGATCGACGACTTTTCGTGAATTAATCGCAACGGAAATTGACTTTGCAGACGAAATTATGGGTCAGGGATGAGTTGAGAGGTGGATTTTGAATCCTCGAAACGCGGAATGGAAATTTCGCTGAATATTGGAACGTTTGAAATGCGAAAGTTGAAGCGTGGATTTTAATTTGGACGTGGAATATTCGTTTCTGGAAAGCATCGGTAAAACTTCTCTATAAATTTTAGGGATAGAAGGATAAGTTTCTTTTGATAAGTTGGAATTTCGAGTAAAAATTTGGATGCCTTTCTGGATTTTTTCGGGCTTTCGAGGTTTAGAAGCGATAGTGAGCAAAAGATAGGAGCGAAAACATAAAGATATCGAGCAATAAAATATAAGATTCTTGTTTAAGAACATTGATCGTAATTTTTTCTGGATATAATCTGCTACTCATTCTTCTCTTATCGATGATTATAGCTGTTCAGGGAATAACGCTAATTCCTTAAATTATCTAAATGAGATACTGTATTGATAATTGTATTATATATTAATAGTTGATACTATTTTTTAAAAACTGAAAATATCAGCTGCGACAACGCATCAGAGGAAATAACAACTTGAAAACAAAGCATGGTGAAAAAATATGAGAAACGGAGTTCGAAATAATAAACTTCGAGATAGCTTCGAAATAAGGAGCAAATTAATCATGCTCAGGGCACACTGCTACTTATTTCTTTTTCGTCGATTTTTCGTTTAATTTTTATTTTTTTTTCATTTTCTTTTCTACGCTGTAAAATTATTCCACATTTTATGGTTTATTTGAATTTCAAGAATTTCCAATGAAGAAAAAGTTGCCACATTTCGAAGTAAACTACAGCATATAGAATAATTATAAGAAATATTAACCCTTTGCACTCGAGAGGTGACCATTTCATAAAATTTGGAAGATCGATATTAATTAATATATCAAATTCAATATAATGTAACAGCGTGCGAGGTATCGAAATCAAATAATTCTACAATTCTGTTATTATATAATTCTGTATTTACTACTGAAAAAAGTATAGTCAGTTTTTTGAATTTCTACTCTTCTTTAGCGAAAAAATCGTCGAGTGCAAAGGGTTAAAAGACAAAAAATAAAATCTCTTTCTTTTTAATTTTACTTGTCTATTTTACAATTCTTTAATATTCTTCAAAATTATTCTGCATTTTATTGTTCACTCTAATTTCGAATTCTCGAAATCGAAACTTTTCTGATCATATCCGATTAATTACTTCGAATCGTAAAACTTCGTTGAAATTTTTTCGTGGAAATAAGTAAAGAGAGTTTAACTGACACAACAAATATTGATGTACGACTGGAAATATCACGGTATCGGTTAAAGAAATCATTCAAACTCGTACGAGAAACAATACGCAATAACATCGATAAGAAAACAATTGATTAGAAGTTTCAATATGAAAGATCGATTAACTGATAACGATCATATATTGGTAAGTATAAACAGATAAAGTTGATATTTTGTTATGAATCGGCCATGTTTCTTTAATTACGATATGAAATTACTATCGACAATAACGCGTCGACAAAACTATGAAAAAGAGTGACTGAATTTTTATAACCGTACAACAGTAATTAAACGGGATTTATTTCGCGAGATAAAAGATTAAAATCCGAAACAAAATACTATGGTGTGATTTATATCTCTGATTTTTGACTGATAATTGATAATAAAGCGAATTAATTAGAAAGCATGCTTATAAAAATAACACGATTTGTGCATCGTATCTCGATCATTTTTATATATATGTATACACATGTTATTTTGTAATCTAGAAACGAGAGAACATCGAGTGTATTATATTTATATGCCCATTAAATATTATATATGGTGTACGAATATCGATAATATATAATGATTACGTGTTTGTAACAGAAATAACTTATGTCAATATGTAATTATGTATCTAATTCTCAATTTATTTTTGTCGATGAAATTTAATGAATACAAAACTAAAAATTTGATAAAATTGACTACTCAGATAATTGTACTTTGTTAATAAAAATAATTTTTATTAATATAATTACACATATAATAATCAATTTAATAAAATTTAATTAATATGAAATTAAAACCTTGATGCATAAATATCATTAATATGTAAAACAACGTTAAAAATTTGTTAATGAGGGAAATTATTTATTTGCAGCATAAATAATATATATAACCATAGTCATATAGATCTTTGCTTTAATAAAATTCCATTAACGTAAATTAAAAATTTATCAATACAATTCAGTCAAATCGAATGATCGATACACGTACGGCCAAATTTGAAATTAGAAAAGAATTTAATTACTCAATATTTACCTAGATAATTATCGAGTGGATATACGCGGAATTTCCGTGAGCGCTGATTAATTATATGCATTAATTAAATTCGAGGCAATAAATCGGTGTGAAAGAGCTCTGGCGAAGTTTCGAAAACAATAAACCATTATATCCCGTATTTTCTTCTTTCTGCTTACTTCTGTACCGCTTGACTCGCGTATTATTTCTATGAGAAAGCGTTGAACCACGCGAGAGGAAATGTGTCTAAAGAATTACACGGTTTTTCTTTAACAAGGGAAGCTTAATTGATCGTCTAATGATTATTGCGTAATTCTCTGCGAAAATCGAATACGGGACTCGAGAAACTACTTTTCCTTGTTAAGTCACAAATACGAGCTGCGAACCAACTCGTTTTGCTTCGCTCTAACTTCACTCCTTAATTATTTCAAAAACCAAAAAATTATGAAAAAAAAAGATTATTAAAATTCGGACAAAAAATGGCGAACAATGTTCGTTACGTTATTGAAAAATTTATTTAAACATTATTTCAAAGGAACATAAATTTCGAATAATTTGAAGTAATTAAAGAAAATGGCGAACAATTTTCGTTACGTTATAGAAAAATTTATTTAAAAATTATTTCAAAAGGATATAAATTTCGAATAATTCGAAGCAATTCTAAGGAAGTCGAAAGGTTTTTAAAATTTTAGATATTCCGGATGTAAATTAAAAAACAGAAGAAAAAGAAAGAGAGGAAAAGAGTTTCTGTGCTTAAAATAATGTTACGTTAGACACAATTTTATCAAATATAATTGACGTGAAAGCAAGGATTTTATTTTCATGAACGGCAACAATTCCGCGTTGCAACGCGTACTAACGCGTTTCTTTATAAAAACGTACTTAAATGCGTAAAGTAATCGGAGCGCAAGAATACCCTCGATACCTCAAATTACGAAAACGACCTCCATATTCGCGAACCATCTAAATAAATTGCACAATCATTAATCTTTTTGACAAAATATTAGCTAGATCTGTTTATAAATAAACTAATAGCTTTATTCTTGTCAATTATAAAAGGCTTAACAATTCTCCTCCATTCTTATTACTTTTAATTGCAGTATTAAATTGTTCGTCATTTATCCTATGATTTTCCTATTAAAATGTATATCGTTTATTCTAACGTAATAACCTTATTATTATAATAACCTTAATTCGTTAATTGTATATTAATATATGACGATTACGTTAACGCAGAAAAATCAAAAAATTAATAAATTGATACATTTGCGTTAAATGTTATACGATTAATCGCGTTAGATACAAAGATAGATAAACAAAATTTTTAAGAGAAAAAATCTCCGAAATCTGTCATACGCATTATCAGCGACTTGTTTACAAAGATAAAAAAATACTGCATACTTATGTAACAGCGATATGCAAAAATTATATAGAATTTGAAGGACACCGAGCAATCAAAATTATAGAACGTTATTGTAGTTATGAAACGAAATATAAATCGCGAAATGGATATATAACCTAAAAAATATTATTTACATTTTAATTCACGCGTGTCTTAACTCGATATAGTTCAATCATGCTAGAATCAACGATATTTATAATTATCAATACATTATACACGTCACTTTTCAGTTTCTATTTCAAAAATTGCAGAAAATCTGTTATACATTCGCGTACCTAACCTAACTTGATGCGATTACGCATGCTTTGAAAAGCATATTTTTTAGAATTTTCTACGTGATATTAATTGAATTTTAGTATGATGATCTATTTATACGTTCTATGTAACTTCAACTAATTAGTATCGAAAAATTATGCGTTAATTTATCTCAATAATTGACCGAAAACGTTAATTCTAAAGAATTACTCTAACCTAACCTAGACACAATATCAGCGAACTTTCAGAAGTCTCAATATCATAAAAATTAATCCCAATATTTGCGATCAATGAAATATTTTATTCTTATATTTATTTTCTGTACGAAGGGTTGTTCAAAACTGAATATGTAAAATGAATAAAAGCACATTTATCACAGAAATATAGAACGAAAAAAATTTTTCTACTCGAATGTTCAACGTGATTGAGGAATGCAACGAATGTATACGCAAATTTACTGGTAATAAAGTGTCAAGTCAAATTTGAAGCGTAATTTTCCGATTTTATTATAAAAATTACGAAGGAGCGAAATATCGAATTTCCGTTGCGACGTTAATTCACAAAAAGTGCCTACACCTTGCTATAAATCAAATTTACCTATAAGATTATTTAAAATGCTACACGTTACAGCGGAAAACGAGTTATGCATGTAGATTTCGAATAATACGTCATTAATAAGAACATGAAGTCAAAAGTCTATTAAAACGGCACTTCACTTATAATCATCACTTCACAAGGTTTAGTTCACCGTAGACTACTCTTCTTTCATAAACACTATTTGAAAAAGAACGTTTACCCGTTTACTAAAAGATTAGATAAGTTTTTTTTCCTCTATGCACAGAGCATGGATAGAGACGCAGAACGTCCTTCCAACGTGGAAGACGAGCGGCGACTAAAGTACACTATGCAAGTTCCAGCAGTACTGCCGGGTCGAGCGCTCTGATTGGTCGAGAAATCCTCCGGGCGACTATTACGATTGGATACTCTACAAAAGAGCGCCTAATTGCATGTGACTCGTTATCACTATCTCGTAAAACGATATTTTAAAAGAAGAGCAAACGTATTTTAAAATACCTATTATAAATATTTTTGTCGTAAATATTATCTTTGCAAAATGAGATTTTTACGTCAATTATTTATTTATCAAATAACATACCAATGCTCGAATAGAGGTATGCCAATTTTTCTAACCAATTTATCCAAGTTGTAAGAGTTAATTAATTCGTTGAAACTATCGCTCGGATATCGATTTGTAAATAAACCAAAAACGAGTTCTGTTCGTAAAACTGTACATATCATTTTACAAATAGGCTATTATAATTATTTTCGTACATCTGTAGTACGTCTGAATTATTCAGTACATTCTAAAACGTTTATAGTCATAGTTATAGTATAATAGAAAAAAAAAAATACCTTTACATATATGAATTATTGAAGACATTTTTAAACGGAAGGAGAAAATTTTAATAAATTCTGATTTCCAAAACGAGGTTCGCTATAAAGAATTTCATAAAGCTGAGGAATTAAGCGGAGAAGGGGTGGTCGATATATAATTTACAGATAAACATGAAGCAACGAATTTTTTTCAAATGATTTGGACCCGAGATTACGAAGAAAAATAAAAATAGCAAAACGCGAAAATAAAGTATACAACGATATAAATGAATGAGTAACGACAACGATCAAGGAGTATTATTGCATTTTATCGATAACGAAAATGTACGATTTTATCGCTGAAATTGTTTGCTTATCGACAAATAAAATGGAATGACTAAGTAGTAAATGTGATTTATGAAGATGATAAACAATTCGCAATTTTCCGTCACAGATTCTGAGATGAAATATTTGAAAATTAGGAACTAAGCCGCGGTTTTCTTGATCATAAATCTTTTTTAATGTTACATAAGACGTTGGAGTACTAAAGATGCATAATTAAATCTGTTAAAAACTTGTCGAGCTACTCCTGCCTTTTTGTTTTGCATCTTGCTTGTAAAATCGTTAATCTTTTCTCAAAAATTCACGCTTATCGATATTATACATTCAAATTCCATGTAATAAGTTAAGCAACAGTGTAAAATACTTACCGATATACAGAGCGAATTTATTTAACGCTTTGTGTACAGAAATAGCGGAGAAATAATAAAAAAAATTGAAATAATTTACTTTAACTTACTGAAATAATTGAGAGTCTCCCGGATTTGGTCCGGTGACAATTTTAAATCAGTGTCGACTGACTTTAGGGCCGGTGAAGGAATGAACCAATCAGCGTTTTCGTATCCTACGAATAATAAATAATATAAGTTATACAGATATTTATACGATAATTGCCTTCATCGTTTAAATGTAATTGCGTGCAGGAAGTAATTATAATAACCGAGAGTTGAAGTATGTATGTGTGTATGTATATAGGTACGTATGTAATGAAAATATACTGTCGTAGCAGATCCCTATTTTATTGCACGAATAAAGTATACTACCTTGACTGAAATATTGTGAAATCATTGACAATGTGGAAACGTATTAGGGCAAATGTTAACAATTTTTTCGTCAGATTAATGCAAGGCTTCTCGATATTTTTCTAAATATGATAATTGAAAGTTTGCTTCTAATTTACACGGTACATATAATTAAATCAATCAGCACTACTAAAAATATAGTGTATGCATCAACTCTGCAGACTAGTTTAAAAAGCAATGTATGAAAGCAAATTATAATTAAATGTTGGTACTAAAAATGCTTTTACACATTTATTAATAGCGCGTTACTCGTATAATAATAAATAAGTAAACAAATACTAAAAGCTAGGAACTTTCTGGTAGAAAAACTTTGATATATTAATTTATTTTTACATTCATCTTCTTAATTTCACAGTTGTGTATCGACAAAATCTGCCTTACTTTTTTTCTAATCTAGTATACTGTTTAAGATGCTGTTATAATAATTTGCGTATTTTTCATAATGAGATTTCCAACGTTATTTTTCCAGGTTTCCAAAAACGAGCAATTTTTCGAACTTTATTGATATATCGTAAAAACACGAAACATATGATCGTTGACATTGAATGTTGACATAGGCCTTTTAAATTTACTTATATTTACCTTGAAACTGAGTGAGAGTATCGGCTCGTAGACGATACCTAGGCATTTGTTCCTCTAGCAAACTGATGATCTCAACTTCTGGTAGGTCAGCTCCACTGCAGACTTCTACAATAGATTTGAATTTGTATTTATACTTTGTTTTTATTGTCTCGTCGATTTAGTCTTAATATACAATAACTCTACGTTTTGTAAAAAATTATCGTTCAATTTTGCTTTAGACTAATTTTACATATTATATAGTACCTCGTTTTAATATCAGATATAAATGCTAATATCAGATCTGAACGAAATTTATTTCAGATACTAATTCAAAAATATTTATTTCAAACAATGTTTATTGTTATTTTATGTTACGTCCTTTATTTGGCTAATTACATAGTGAATAAAAAAATTAATTACTCAAAGAAATAACGTTTATTTCTTGGTCGAAAATTTATTTTCGAAATAACATTTGAAACAAGTATTGAACGATAATTAGTATTAAGAAACTAGTTATTTTCTTGAAAATTAAATAACAAATGATATAGAATAAATAACAAGTGATAAATTAATTATTTAATTTAAAAACTTTACGTCATTTTTGGCCTGAAATATTTCAGAAACAGATTATTCCTCGAATAAAAAGTAATTTTAGCAAAACGAGATGTGAAAATTTCTCCAAACTCGCAAATCTGATTATTACATATGTATTATACGCAGTATGTGAGTTTTTAATAAATTTGTATAATTTAATATTTCATGATATGTATACCAATATAAAACGTCTTCTAATAATAATTATTATTATATATATAGTATTACCATATATCATTTTCTACGCAAAATATTCATTTTAATTCTAATTGTCTAACAATTTATTCGTCTAAATTTTATACAACAATTCTAAATACGCTATCTTTTCATATGCTTGGAAATTTCTCCACTTTGTTGTGCCATTTTATAGCTTTTACAAGATACATTTATAATATTTCCTTGTGGATCTACATTTTACACAACATGTTTTATAACGCATTTACGATATGATTTTTATGATATTTTCTCCTGAAAAACGATTATGGCAATGAATCTGGAAAGTGTCGATTTTCTTTACGATCATCTCAATTTCCCATAATACGGTTATCGAACCGTGATACGTATGCTTACAAAGACAAGATCTAATATGACAAGATCTAATATATTATAGCTAATTGATATAACATTATGCGAAAAATAGCGTTTCTCAATTCTTTCTTCGAGCAAATTATACGACTTGAATATACGAAGACGGTCATTCGACGTGGCAAGAAATTTGATGTTACGTAATTATCGATTTATTAATCGATTAGTTCAGGATGTGCAATAAAAATATTGAAACGAATCGATTTGCGATGTGACAAAAGAATTTTCATCGAAGAGTGGACTGTCATTATGAGAAGCACTGGTGTAATCGATCCTGCTGCATACTGTCAAGCTAAATTAACTAGAAATACAAAGCCATTTATACCAATACTCAGTCTGATAGACAGCCATGCTTACTGAGAATAATGCACGTAATTAATAGAATGAACGATTTCATCGTTTTTTCTTCTTTCTTTTCCTTTTTTTTTTATTCATAAAAAGAACAGCGTTTTAATTCTTCCTCTTCGTAATTTTTTCTCTTCGATGCAATTTAATAGACAGAATAGCAAAAAACTTTCAAATTTTGTTTAAATCGATGCTGATAAGTATAAACATTATAGTTAAACGATATACATATTATTTGAATGACTGAAATAAAGAAAATATGAAATATGAAAGAATTTTATTAAATTTAAGATTATTCTTTCAAGTAAATTTGAAGCTTTTTTTTTATGACCGGTAATTACAATCAAATATGTATTCAAGTATATTTCAATTAGAAAATTTTAATTGCTTTCTTAGGAACAACTGAAAAAATTGGTTGTTTGACCATGTAAAATAATGTTGAACTAACTGTGACAACTTTCCTATCGAAATTATTAATGTGATCAATTGTGTGTAAATATTATTTTTGATAAATAATATAACATTTGTAAATTTTTATTGCCAATAAACTATACTACCATAATTTCATTGTAAGAAGTTATTAATTTATTATTGCAATTAACTATTTAATAAAATTAAGTAATAGAAATTACATGTGTATTCCTACACAAAATTATATTATTTAAAGATTATACTATTAATATACTAAAATATATTATTAAAAAATTATAAAATTATACTATTACAGTCACATAAGTAGGGTATTTTAATGATTATTAATATATTATCTTTTATATGTTCAAAGTTTACTAACATAAAAAATTAGCATTGCTATGCATATTTTTTGCATTATTGAAAACGGATATAAATTTTTGTCTTTCTGAAAAATTGTTGCTGGCACATAAATGATATTAATATAATTAAGTTATTAATTATATATATCTTCATATATCTGCTGACGATTATATATGTATGTGATTTAACAACAATAATCATAACTTTGTTCAGGCTGTTTAACTTAGCTGAAGTCTTTATATTCATATTATCTCCTTCATACTTTTGAAATTTGAAACATACATTTAAAACAAAGAGATGTAATGTTACAATATTTGTGTAGTCAAAAACTACCTAAAGATACAAAATATATCACTTTAACTAAAAAAGTGGAGGATAGCTCTTTACTTTAGGAAAAATTAAAATAAAATAACATTTATTATTATCCTACAGACGAGATATAAACTACACTTGTCACCCTTGAAGTTCTTCTGAAATACCGATCGCGCAATAAGTCAAAAGATTTGTTGTGCCATCTATAATTTAAAGCGGCAAGCTTACGAACTATAGGAATATATATTATTATAGATAATATATATACCTACATAATAAAGATATTTATATATATTAAAGTACATTGTTGGAATTTTTGATCATATGGTGATAAAATTTGAACACGCGTATAGAAATAATTATTTCTTAACTAACCTAACCCCTAACTAATTATACTCATATCTTCCATTACAATAATATTTAAATAACAAAAATATTGTTTGATGAAAATCGGTTTAAATATAACCCTATTAAAACTACTGTTATTTATATATTTACAACACCGTTATAAATTTTGTGGTTTATATGATATATGTAGTCTACTAGAAATTGATAACTTCATGCAGATTTAACAAAAGATATCAGCATCTATACTCCATTTCACAAACATAAAACAACCCAAAACTTTTCAATTTTTATATATATATATTACACGTATATTTAGTTAAAATGAAGCTCAATTAAACATATCATATCTAAAAGAGTATCGAGAAACAATTTTTTCCCTTTAAAAAGATACCTTATATTCCCCGAAAAAATGGAACGATTGAAAACTGACTCCTTACTGTTTCATAACTTTGAAAGCAAGCGTATGAAGTTTGTTTCCCATCGATACTTCGACAGGCTTGTTTTAGTATATGCATCATAACTAGAACAACACCGTGGGGTCACTGGTAACCCCACATTTAACGTAACGGAACATATCTCAGTAAAGCATTTGAAGCAAATGATGGATTACCTTTTTTTAAATCTGTGAACAGTTATTTTAAATTTCAAATTCTAATATACCGGTTCTGTAACTATAAAGCAACAACGAACGAGTTTTTTTTATTGTTCTTTTTTTCAGACTATATAATCCATATGTTTCTCAATACACTTTTGAACACGATATACTTCGTATATTTTTCTAATTTAATCAGGATGTATAAGAATGAAAAATTTGAAGGTAAAGTTATACTTTTAGAATAAAGCGAACGTTGCTTATCTTTCTTTGTCTCGCTTGTTTTCGGTGTAACATGATCGCCTTCCTATTCGTACACAATGACGAATCAAAAGCGCATTGAACGCAGCACGCATTATCTGACATTTTAACGTCGTAACAGTGAAACACTAGAACGTCTTTCACAAACTGGCGATCGTTACGATTTTTGGCAGTCTCGAATCATGCAACGCATACAGATGTGCGTTCCTATTAATAAAAATATAAACTCCAATTACAATAATGTCGCATCGTTTGAATGCACCATAAACCTGTCGACGGCCGTGACCCATATTTAAGGTTTGTTTCCAAGATGTATGTGTACATTTGGCAACATTTAAAATAGATGTTTCAAACTTGGATGGGATAATAGAGAAAGCAAATGCACCATTGATTAAATCTTTGAAAAACTTTTTAATCTCTATGGCAACACATTTCGAAATTATAAATCTTCATTTTGCAATACGTTAGATAAAACGCCATTTTGAAAGATTTGTAAAAAAAAAGAAATATATTCCTTTTATTATCGACGTAGTGAATTATCGATTAAAGAGCCATTCACACATGAGATGAGTCAAGCTCGTCAGGGACACGGCAGTGGTATAAACGCACCTTTAAGCCAAACAAACGAAGATATCACATTGCCATCTTACGGAGAAATGTAGATATTAATCGCGCGCTTTCTATATAGCAGTGTTTTTCTAAACACACGTGATTTAGCGATGGAATCAGGTGCTGTATCGAGAACGGGTCTACTTTGCAACATTTTCATTCTTTTTTGTACATATTTGGGTTCAATTTTTGTTTGAAAATAGCCACTAAATAACTTGAATATTTCCTTTTATCTGCTCGTCACTATTATTTTGATATTTGTTGTTTTCTACACCACTCTACTGCACGCTACTGTTATCTAGTCTAATTTAAAAGCTTGTGGAGCATATATTAGAACGTAAAGGTATTTCTTCTTAACATCCTTGTTTATATCATTACCATCTCTCTCGTCTTGTTAATGCCAATGTCATTTTATGGTCTGTAGAGCAATTTCTTTGAACACGTGAAACTCCTTTATCTTGTAGGAAACGTATTCGTTCCTGTTATCTGCTCGCCAATAAACTGGATCTTCCTAAAATACCAAAACTGTGACAGAGTGATAACAGGAAAAATCCAAAATCATTTTACGCACCAACCTACGTAAGAAACCAAAACTTACGAAGAAGTTTGTATGAATAAAATTTCACCTGTCTTTGAACGAAATAAGTCGTATGCAAAAATTTTATAATTCTTAAATATAAAAAATATCTTCAAGTCAATTATAAGCAATTTGAAAAATTATATTTTTCCAGATTTTTCCATTATCCTTAATTTTGAACTATTACTTGCCACACAAGTGCAAAATAAGGATTTAGTTGAAATTATCGAATAAATAATAAAAATAAAAATAATAATAAATTAGCGAACGATCAAGGCGATCGTTATGACCATTTCGTAGTTACTTGAAAATTACAATTGTTAGTCATACTAATGAATGGCCCAAAATTCACGCAAGAAGTAATTTTTACAGAAAATACAGGTTTTTAATTTAAAATTATAAATTTTTTATTGATTCATAAAGTATACATCAGCATACTTAGTACCTTAGTATCTTTCTTTTTTTGTCGTTGGCAACACTTAACCGCACAAATGGCGCAAAATTTAAATCATGCATAAATTTTTGGTTACCCTATATATAAGAATCAAATATAGGTAAAATTATGCAAACAGGCTTTTAAAGTTCCCGATGACTCCGAATATAATTTTGTTTAAGCTATGTTAAATTTTACGTAAATTTACGTAACATGTAAATGCTTTGCAGAGCCATATGTGAAAATTATAAATATACATCTGTTCCGTAGTTCGTTTTGAATAAAACATTATGTTAAACAAAATTTTTTTAAATATATTTCTCCAAGTTTAGTTTGCATGTATAATTTCTTTCTGAATTCACGTAGTGCTTAATATTGCCGTATATATTTATTTATAGTACTAAGTGACTAACGTGTTGCAACTGATAAAGTTAATTCTAATAAAATTATAACTTTCTATGTATCTTTATTAGCGCATAAGTAAATACTAATATTTAAATAGCGTATAAAAAGTAGCGTATCAAGACGTGATATATTACGAAATAAATTCCAGACAATGTAATTAATAATATTCCTTAGATATTTAAAAATGTTTTATTTAGAAAACTGTAGAATAAAAATTAATTTGTAACGTTTTGCTTTTCGTATTAAAGAAATAATTATTTACAAAACACAATTATTTTATTCGTCATTATACGACATTCTTATTTCATATTAAATTAAATATTTCATATTTATTATTTCATATTTAAATTTAATCTTAATTACGTTAATGTCAACGGTCAATGCTAATGTTGTAGCATTCTACGACGAATCTGTAAGGTTAGAAATGATACTAAAATGGTACGGTGACTCTAAAGTTCCACAGATATGATAAAAAATGAATGAGTTGATAAGTCCATTCTATATCTCGCCTGTGAATGCACTTCGTTTTTTGAAAATGTCTTGTGTGTTATATAACGTTGCCAGCGCTGCCATCTGACGGAGTTAAGGTAAAGCAAGATACAAAGCCATATTAAACTCGGCCGATAACAAAGTTATATTTAATCACATACTTACACAACATAAACATTGAAATTTGTATAAAACGGAATAGGTATTGCAAATTCGAATAAAATAATGTAATTTAAGCACAAATTAGAAATTAAAAAGAGTTTTACAAAAAATCGTACCATTTCTCCATCTGTTGAGAATTCTCTCCTTCTTTTCGAGATTTTTTTTAATTCTTGCTGGGCCACTGGGCCGACTAGATTCACCACTACCTACGTACATAATCCTTAATTCTAACCTAATACTTTCATTCCTTTCTATTTATTAAGTTCTTTCCTGCCTTGAATACGATCACTTGAATATTATATTTAAATCTTTTTAACGTATATATACATAATATTATTATTTACTTATTCACATAAATTTGCTGCCAATGTACATACAATTTTCATATTTCATTTAAACATTCCCTCTGTTACGAACTTAAATTTTTCTTGATATTTGACAAATAAAATGCACAATTATATAAATATTAGATATGAGACAGAAAAATTAAAAAAATAAAAAGATAGAAAAGGACACTAGAAAAATATCTATAATATGAAAAATTCGTATTCTGACGACGATATAATATTACAAATATTTAAATAAGACTGTCCATGCCGTATTAAAGAAGATAATAAACACACGTATTTTACGTCAGGTCCATAATTTCACGATTTACAGTAATTTTTATCGTGTACAATTTCACAGAGCACTTTTTATTCTCGCAGGGAATAACATCAAAATTTTTATCAAAATTGTTATACAAATTTTTATGACACCACCAACGAATTATTTCGAACAGGCGATAAATTCTTCGAAAAAACAAAACAAAACAGAATTTTGGAGAGTGTAGAAAAACGATCGCACGGATTCGCGGTCCGAGTTAGAACTTAATGCTCGGAGAGACAGAACAAAATAGCACAAATCTATTGGGCTCGCTGCCAATCTTGTTTCTTTAGGAACCCCGAATAGATCGATCGAAAAAAGATCGATTTCTATCAATTTTACTCTCGATCACTTCCCCCTTTATCCCAGCATTTCTTTTTTTACAGTTACACCATTTACATAACGAACATAGTTAACGACCCAAGTAACAGTCTGAAATAAAAATCTCGTGAATCAGGTCAACGAGTTTCTAGACCGAACAATGACGTCTGTTAAATTTTTAAATATCTTTTGGCGAGACAAATATCATTTTTTGAAAATCGCGTGCCATTATGTAAGAATCCTTTTTCCTTTTTTTTTTCTTCTTACTTTAAAATTATGAATATTTGTAGAAATATACGTTAATTTATCTTTTTATTTCTTTCGTTTATCAAATAATCCTACGAATCAAAGGTCGTGATAAATAATTATGACATAATAATTATAAAAACATTTTCTGATATCTTTATCTTGCGAATTTAAGCGAGATCAATTAAGAGAGAGGGCAACGATCAAAATCTCTCAATTAATTCGTATAACGATAAACTGATTTGGCATTAGATAAATGGACACGAGATTAGGAGAGCATAAAATGACCGACCCTTTATAGGTCGGTTATTTTTGGCGCCACGCAACAAAGTACGTTAGTTATTTCGGCATCACCGTCAGAATCGTAAAATTATCTCGTCAGCTGATTCGAAACACCGTACCTACTTCAAACTCTTGAAATACTATTTAGTTTAATGGTAATTGTAATTTGTGTCAGTTAAGAAACTTAAATCAACGAAATAAAAACAGACGAAATGTTATAATAATCACAGAAACGTCGGGTAAACAGGTTAACGTTAATGCTGTTACCTACGTTATCGACAAATGTCGTTTCCCCTAGAAATATTAAAGCCGGAAGTTTCGTCAATTGTTTTCGCTTGTTTTTTTTTTTTAACAAGAAAAAATTATTCGTTCGTGTTTGACGATGAGAAGTACCATGACAATGATTATAATGAAGAAGTGGTCGACGATGACGACGGCAACGACGAGGACGATGATGATGATGATGATGATGATCCTAACGATAATGATGATGATAATGACCGAGAGAAGTAATCATCATTTGCCAGCGGTGAATGTCGTTTGCCATGGAGGTTCACAGACCACCATAAAATACTCGTTCCCGAGAACAGAGGGGATAGTTCCTTCTTTGAGTTCACAAAGATTAGAGCAGTTCTTTCATGTATAAATCGCTAACCGAGAATTTTTACTTCAACGTTGAAATTTCATTTTCTAAACGGATTTAGTGATCCTGGCAAAGTGCTGAAAGTGTTACACGTGAAAAGATCGCGAGTAATCTGTTCGATGAACAAGAATACCGAATTCGTGCGAATAAATAATCCGAGTCTTTTTATAATCTACCCTGTTACTCGTGATTTCTCCTAATTTATCGGATTATACTCGTATAATACTCGAAATTGGAAAAGCAGGTAAGTCGTTAAAAAATCCTCTCTGACACTTCTCGCTTATACTTTCCTAGTAATTTCTAGTAATTCGCGCATACGTCATAAAATATAACTATTACGAAGGATAATTTCTTTTCTTATTTTGGTATACATATATCGCAGTTTCAACGCGTAGACGCGTAAAATTTTGAACCTGACAGTGTCACGCAATTTGAACATGCGCGAAAGAAGAAATTAGCGGCATTTAACACAAATTTTCCTCGAAAACTTGCAATTTTCGATAACAATCTTTTATTCGAATTCTCTAATTGACGAGACGCTTAAACAAATTACAGACTCACGGAATACAGCAATATTTCCAAGAACAGGCATTTGCATTGCTTATAGCCTGTTAATAGCGATTATACAAAACAAAAAAGATACATCAAGATACAAACGAGATGATTATATGCACAAAAACTGCTGTTAATAAACAATATGAAAAAAGAGAGTAATCAAAGTGATCAGATTTTTTCCACTTTTTCCAATAAAAGATTTCATAATTTTCCAGAAATATATATATATATTGATATATAATATTAATACATAACGTATACATTACATCTCTACTTATATATAAATATAAATAAATAAATAAATATATATAAAATAATAATTAATAATTGAATAACGAGAAAACTTACCGGTGATGGTTTCGACGTCTTTGGTTGTTACTGGAGAAGGTGCTAGAGGTGCTGATATTCTGTTTCTGGAGGATCGGAGGGCCTGAAGGGTGGCCCTTGCCGTGGGCGAGACTTTCGAACGAATCGAAGCCTCGGGCCCCTTCGGAGCCGCATCCTCCACGGCGGCCAGCTTGGACGCTGTGGCGACGAAGGATATCGCCTCACCTTCCTTCATCGACAACCATACACATGCGAATAAACAAAGTAATGAATAACCACGTTACGTCACTTGTCTGCAACTACTATCAACGAACAGCGAATGATCTTTAACATATCTTGAAAATTATAAACCTATAAATTGTTGTAGAATCTTAGGTTTAATTTGTTGCATGACGCATGAATTATATTTCTCACTGCTAACAAAGCGACTAGTTTTATCAACAGTCTCGTATTAGTTACGATAAGGTTAATTGCAGCATCGACTGATCGTTAAAAATTAATTCCACGAAGTGATAGTGCTCGTATCGTCGTCCTGAAATGTTTTCCTCAGCAGATTATGTTGAGAAGGAAAGATATCTCGAATTTTAATCTCGATAAATGAAAATAGAATAACAATTCGTTGAAAAAAATTGATTCGCAAAATTCTTTTTAAAATTCTTAAAGGATTCTTTACCTTTTTAATTTGCTGGTATTATCTTTGTAGCGAAAATGATTTGTCTTATGATTTCATATAGATTTACGATACATTTTTGTCTCATTCTTACTCGAAATACGTGCAACTACGTATATCGTGAAATTACAATGGAAATTTTTCTCGGAATCACGCGGTAATGAAACAGAAACAGAAGACAAATAGCATGTGTTCGACAGAATGTTTTCCTACGTACATAATAATATCCTTCTCAAATAAAAGAACGGAGAGGTAAAAGAATTAAGAGAGAAAAGAAGTTCCACGATATTTTCGATTTAATTGGGCAAAGATAAAGGTAAGAAATGGAATAAGAAGAACGATTTAAAATGTTGGGACGCTCTTAAAATATCGATTCTATTTTGTGACACTAGTAAACACTAGCAACTGCAAGTTAAATTCAAGCAAGGACGAAACGTTACTGGAATGTACAAAAGAACGAATTCAAGCTATTAATACAGAAAAGTGCATATGCGCTGTATCCAGTGAGCTGTATTCTGTTACCAAGTTCACGTGCCTTATGGTTCCATTCTAGACTAGCCTATGTTTGTAGAAGACATGGAGGATATTTGTACGCGTTGAATACGAAAAATGACAAACTCGAAATAAACGTTGAATAATATCGTGTGGATTCTAAGAATTTTCAAAATGATTTTCACAATTATGTCCATTGATTTGGCTACGTGACTAACGAATGTTAGTACGATTAAAGTAATCTGATTTTGGAAAGATAACACAGATACAATGACATTGTTAAAAAATTAATTCTTAATTAATACATAATTTTTAATTATAACATTATAATATTATAAATAACAATAGACAAATAAAGTTCATTGTTCTTTCTACTTGTAACATTTATAAATAAGCTTTATTGCTATTTACAACATATACGTAATGTACATGATGCCAATGCTTTAGAAGAATTCATTCTTTACCATTATGAAAGCATATGATCAATATATTTTGAAATATTAATAATTGTTACCACCATGTTAATTATTGTTACTACGTAAAATATTTAGCAAAATTTTCCTATATTATTGATTTTATCATCGATACGTTATCACGTCGCGATAAGGACGAAATAAGCAAATACGATCTTCCTTTCCGTGTGACTTTCACTAAAATTTCACGTACGCACAAATTTATATCTCTTTGCTTCAACATACGTATACTTTACCGTTGTATCTTGTAATTATCGAAAAAAATGAATTTCAGTGGAGTAATATCCGATTAAAAGAATTTAATATGTAAAAAATATTATTTTTGATATACTGTACAAAATATAAATATCGCATGCATGTTAGATTATCGATCTTTGATTCCCTTTTACGAATAAATTCATTACAAACACATACACTATAAATTTTGTTTCTGTTGTGTTAAAAACTAACCATTACAAAAGACAATTGAACAAATTTGAGAAAAGACACCGTTACTTTGTTTGACATCACAGTGTTTTGCCCATACAACATAAAAATTGTAGAACTAATTATTTGATACGTGTATTTGATTTAATAATAACATTCACGATACTCCACATTGTAATGTTTCGTGCAAGACTTTTTTCATATTTATTATTTTGAGATAGTGTTAGGCATAAAGAAAAACTTACAATAGAAAGGGGAGCAGTCGAGCTTTGTTCACCGACTGACTGCGAATACGTATTTGCCTTTGATCCCAAACTACGCTGAAAGACTCCATCGTAAGTCAATTCAGTGTTATCCTTTTCGCAACCGGAATTTTGAGGCTTTAAAATGCGTCTAGCGGAATTTCGTCTTGCTTCCGCAAATGCAATCCCTCTAAGCAACATTTGATTTGAAACTGTGAACTATCACCTCCAAGAGTACTTTTCACTATACGTACGCCAAACCCTCGACATAAAAACCAAATGTGTTTCTTTTCTAGATATATGTATCTTTATTTTCAGAGAAAACAATCCTTTTAATAATGAATAATAATAATCAAGGATTAAAACGTTAAAAAATATTAATTATTTTTCTTTAAATATGTTCGTGACTGGTTTTTAGTATCGAACTATTCGTAATATAGATCGTGTACTAATCGCGATAGACAGGTTATGTATGTATAGATATCACGATGCTGCTTTTAAATTAAATATGTAGTTGTGTAGATTTCGGTATTATTCTTTTAATAATTACTAAATTTTCGTAATTATCGTTTCTGTGAAAAAAAACTTGACTGTGATATTAGACAAAAAGATTATAAATTGAAATTATGATAAATTTCTAAGGATCACTTAGCTTTCACTTAATTCTCACATTAAACTGTGTATTTATCTTTTTATTATGGCATATAAATTAAATATCACAAGATAAAGTGAACACGAATATTGCGAAACTTTTCGATGAATAAACTCGTCAACTTCTAAATAGCTTCTGAACACCTCAGTTCTTACAAACGAGAGTCTTTTTCCGTTCCTGTTATCATTTGACATAAGCTGATAACAGCTGTACAATCATGATCAAAATTGTGTTGATTTTTAACACATTTCGGTGAAATTGCGATTATATTTACTTTGTTTAGAATGTACATTATTTATCGTATACTCGAAGTATAATGATTAAAACTTCATAAAACAAGATACAATTTTAGAAAAAATTTTAGGAATAAAACAAACATATAAAAATAAAAGATTTAAAAAATTATAGTATCCATAGCTCAGGAAAGAAAAAAAAAAGTAATACATACAAAAATTGTAAAATGTATAAAATAAAAATAACAAAATAATTTTACATAGTAAAATTGCAAATGAAATTTTGGTTTATTGAAAAATATGATCAATTGTAATATGATTTACGAAAAATTTTACATAAATCAATGAAATAATATAAAATGTTATATAAAACAAACTTATACAATTCTAAAACATGTAAAAGTAACTTCTGATTATGGACTAGCATAATTTTCTTCGTTTTTTTCAGAAGCTGTACTATCCTAATTCTAAGATAATTATCTCTATTCAGATTAAAATAACCGTTGTCTGATATGGTGCCACAGTTGAGTTAATCTATTGGTTGCCAATACTACACTGAACTGTTCAGGAATTGTAATTTGTGTACAATATTAATAGAATTGCCATTTTCTGATACATCAAAAGGTAAGGAAAACTTTTGAAACTTATTTAGCTATAAGTAAAATGTCTCTCGTTAAAAGAATTAAATACTTAGATTTTGTAATTTACTTTCACTTACACTTATGCAATCAATTACATGGCTTAGATATTACATAAACTTCAATTTTTTATAAACAGTTATGATATACAATTGTTTCATATAACCATAAAATACTTTAAAGAAATAAACTATTTTAGTAAAATATTAATTTACTGAAAATATATATTATTCAAGATTAAGTTTAATACAAACAAATTATTTAAATATTTAATAAATTTGTTTTAATCTTGTTTAATATTTTAAGGTTACGTAGTCAGTTTAAAAGTTATTTAGTAACTCACCGTGGCGTAGTATAAAATTTTTGGTTTCCAGTAAGGAAACCACAATGATCACCAAAACAACACACTGTATAAATTCTGCAAACATAAAAGAAACCTTATAATTATTTTAACAAACAAATTTATATTAATGATATTTTAATAAAACACGATATTATAGAAGTACAAATTAATTGTAAAATGTTCAAAATATTATTACACCTATAACATTCTAAAATATTAAAAAAAATATTTTAAAAAGTAATTAATTAGCAAACGCTGAAATAATAAACCACATATATTACATAAGTATAAAATTAATTCCTTAATTTCATAAATCTGTAACACTACCTCATAAGTCATCTTTAGATCTATATGATTACATTTATATATTTGTTATGATTAAATTTATACAATTTAATTCATAAAATAACAATAGATTTAATTTTATTATCACAATTTTAATTAGTATATTAAGACAACTAAATAACTTTAAATATATAAGTAGCTTTATAATACACTGACAATTTCAGTAAGAACAGTAACAAACAAGATAATAATATTTAAAAATTTAAAAACAAAACTTTCATTAGATATTAAAAACAGTTGATGTGTATTTTGATATCTTAAATTATGATTTTTTTCTAAATTTGTCATTTCATTAAAATTAATTAATATTTGACACTATAATGTCTGATTACAATAATATTTAAAATAAATTTAAAATTGTACATTAACTAAAAATTATATAACTAATATTTAAATAATTTACACAAATTTTTCAATTGAAGATTTATATTTTACTTTCAAAATAATTTATATAAGGTACTTTATTATATAAAAATAAAATTTCTGTTCCAATTATTCTTTTAACTTGTATGTTTTAAATATATTTTAGAAGACTATTTTGTGAGAGAACAACCAACAAATAAGACTTCAATAAACTATTTTATATTCAATAATATATACCAGAAATTCTATGTAACTTATTTATCTTAGTCTTTAAAATTCAAAACTACATAATATAAACAGAAAATATAATTAAATTGCATCTGTATCAAACAAACTTTAAAAAAATGTATTTGGAAGGTTAACCTAATGAAGGTTACAGTTATCTTTTGTTTCCTACGTACACGTTTAAATGAGAGAATTGGGATATTTCTGTAGCATAAAGATTCCTTAAAGATAATAATAAAAATTTCAAATCACTAATGAGCAGTTTGTTATACTCGTTGTTACTCAGGAAAACGAAATTCGAGGACAATGTATCGATTGAGTCATCCGCAGTAACCTTTCAAAACGAGGTTAAAAACAATCATTACAACTGACAATTAAGTTTTGTTTTTAAATATATTCATTTTCCTCTCATAAACTTTAATGATAAAATATTAAGAAATGAAAACGACACAGTGAGAGAAGAACAAAATATAACGAAAAATAGAGAAGTTTGACTCACCTGTCTCTTTGACATTTTTTGCTTACGTCACATAACTGTCAGTTTTCCAAAATTATCGTAAGTTTTCATAAAATCTTTCTCACATTTATCACAATAAAGTCAAGAAAAAATTAAAAAAAAAAAATTATTTTATGAACAAAATTCGGGCGTCCATGACGGCCCGAAACTGTTCGAAGCTACGAAGACGATCATATAACGGGTGGTAAAATTTGGTTTAATTTAGAATACGACGTGACGTAGAGATACTATCTGCAGTCACGGAAATATTTTCTACTTTTTTTTTTACAACAGATTTAAAGTTCTCGCACTTATAGAGATATACATGAATGCAAAAGATAATAATATACTACACCTAAGAATTATAAAATATTGAAAGTTGCTTATAATTACACGAATTCGATTTATAAATTTTACTTGGTTTTACTTTATTTTTTACATTATCTACCACAATTATAATTTAGTTTTAAATATAACTAATATTCATATCTTAATCTTAAGTTTAATTCATAATATATATTATGTGTTTAATAATTCTATAATTCTGGATACTTCTAAAGTGTTTAATAAATATTTATATAATTTATGCATCTGTTATAAAATTGTTAAATGGAATAATTGTTAAATATTCTTTTTTTAAAATAACTTGAATGTTAATTAACAATCTTATTTTTGTTATATATGTTCTTATCTTATCTGTAATTTGTGCTATGATAGTTTATAAATTTGAATCTTTTTGTCAATGTAAAATGATCTATAAATTGATGAAAGATCTATATAAAATAATTTAATTTAGGATTTATGTAAAAAATTACTATTAACTGGAATAGATCCTTTTAAAAATTCTGCTAAAAAAAATATTAGATCTAACATAAAAATTACTAGATATTAATTTAATATTTTAAATGTAATTAAAAGTTTTACAAAATATATGTTTTATTTCAATTGTTTAGTTACACAGATTGATATTAAAAATATTTATATTTACACTGGATACTAACATGGATTTCTTTTAATTATGTGATAGTTAATTATAAAATGTATGTTGACGTTTATGAAAAGAAAAGAAAAAAATGAAAGATTATGGATACCTCTAGGTACATTTCTAGTAACTTAATAGGATTAAGTATTTTTTCTAAGAAAAATGAAAATATTTTTCAACGTGTTAATTAAAATATAATTAAAAATTATAGTAGTTTTTATATGTTTATCCAATTAAAATAAATATAATATAAAAATATTAAGATATTTGTAAAAAGTACTATACATCAAATATTGTACTTCATTTATCTCTTAATGTTGGTAAGCCGTCTATCGATTCTCCCCACGTACACACCTCCTCTTCAGTCATCGATTGCACTTTTTGCACCTGCCATTTTTTTTCCAGAGTAATGAGAGCCTCATCTCAAACCAGTAGCACGAGGGTGCAGTAAAACAGGCCTGACCTGCGAAACCACCCTCACCCTCTTCGTCTCAATGAATCTTTCATATTCAATATCTTTCGAAAATTTCTAAAGTGTCTCCTGCAAGAAAGAAAGACAGAGAAAGATACACTTGAGAAGTCAAAGTGTGCAACGAAGAAAGAACAACGCTGCCATCAGTAAGAAAGAAAAAGAGGAAAAAAGACAGAAGTAGAAGAAGGTGAAAGTAAGAGAGAGACGGACAGAGGGTGGGTGGTGGGGGGCTCTCGGCTTAAGAGAGAGGGAGAGAGAGGAGGTCGAAGGGAGTCGAGCGAGGAGAATGACGGATAGCCAGCAGCAGTTTTGCTTGCGTTGGAACAACTTTCAAGCTAATATCACCAGCCAATTCGAGGCCCTCAGGGATGACGAGGACTTCGTCGATGTCACCTTAGCCTGCGATGGTAGGCGTCTCCAGGCGCACAAGGTTGTCCTCTCCGCGTGCAGCCCTTACTTCAAGGAGTTGTTCAAGGTTAGAAAACCTTCCCCGCCTTGCTTCTCTCAGTGCTAGTTGCTTGATGCCCCTCCCCCCCCTCTCTTCCCCTTAGCCGTTCATTCTTACCTTCTTTGAAACTCATGCTTTGCTTAAGACATGGTTCAAATTAAAGTTCTTATTCATAATTCTTATGCATACGTCGTGACAGTATGTTGTAATGTTCCTATGTATGTTCATATATAGTTTGTATGGGAATACTTTTTCTTATATGTTATTTATTTTTCAATAATCAATGATTATTTAGATTGACTTTAGTACAGTTAATTTTATATAAATTTCATAAGAATTATTCAATTTCAGTGTATTATTTATGTATACACTAATAACAATTATAATAAAAACATAAAATACAGATCTAGTTAGAAATGTAGTTCTTTAGTAATCAGCAATATATAATTTAGATTTCAGTACTTATGTTTATCCCATGTATTTATGACATTTATGAGATTTATTATCAAGCAAAGGAATACTATTATTTTGTGTATTAATGTAAAATTCAGTAATTTTACAAACAAAAATTGCAGTTATATTTTACAGTTACATCTTTTCCTTTGTGGTTTTGCATATATTAAATTTGAATTACACAATTTTGTGTAAAATAAATTTCTTGATATTTCGTTTTCAAGCTTTTATTTGTTTCAGTTATTAATAGTATAGTGTTTTAATTTTGAAATATTTAAATATACTACTACTCCTTCATATCTAAAATATTTTTTAATTGGAAACAGAACGATAAGACGATTTACTTTCATATATGTATTCAACTCTTAATGTTGGTAAGCCGTCTATCGATTCTCCCCACGTACACACCTCCTCTTCAGTCATCGATTGCACTTTTTGCACCTGCCATTTTTTTTCCAGAGTAATGAGAGCCTCATCTCAAACCAGTAGCACGAGGGTGCAGTAAAACAGGCCTGACCTGCGAAACCACCCTCACCCTCTTCGTCTCAATGAATCTTTCATATTCAATATCTTTCGAAAATTTCTAAAGTGTCTCCTGCAAGAAAGAAAGACAGAGAAAGATACACTTGAGAAGTCAAAGTGTGCAACGAAGAAAGAACAACGCTGCCATCAGTAAGAAAGAAAAAGAGGAAAAAAGACAGAAGTAGAAGAAGGTGAAAGTAAGAGAGAGACGGACAGAGGGTGGGTGGTGGGGGGCTCTCGGCTTAAGAGAGAGGGAGAGAGAGGAGGTCGAAGGGAGTCGAGCGAGGAGAATGACGGATAGCCAGCAGCAGTTTTGCTTGCGTTGGAACAACTTTCAAGCTAATATCACCAGCCAATTCGAGGCCCTCAGGGATGACGAGGACTTCGTCGATGTCACCTTAGCCTGCG
This sequence comes from Eufriesea mexicana, assembly GCF_001483705.2. Classification (NCBI taxonomy): domain Eukaryota; kingdom Metazoa; phylum Arthropoda; class Insecta; order Hymenoptera; family Apidae; genus Eufriesea; species Eufriesea mexicana. Next base: position 926,852 of record NW_016909928.1, read on the forward strand.
ATGGTAGGCGTCTCCAGGCGCACAAGGTTGTCCTCTCCGCGTGCAGCCCTTACTTCAAGGAGTTGTTCAAGGTTAGAAAACCTTCCCCGCCTTGCTTCTCTCAGTGCTAGTTGCTTGATGCCCCTCCCCCCCCTCTCTTCCCCTTAGCCGTTCATTCTTACCTTCTTTGAAACTCATGCTTTGCTTAAGACATGGTTCAAATTAAAGTTCTTATTCATAATTCTTATGCATACGTCGTGACAGTATGTTGTAATGTTCCTATGTATGTTCATATATAGTTTGTATGGGAATACTTTTTCTTATATGTTATTTATTTTTCAATAATCAATGATTATTTAGATTGACTTTAGTACAGTTAATTTTATATAAATTTCATAAGAATTATTCAATTTCAGTGTATTATTTATGTATACACTAATAACAATTATAATAAAAACATAAAATACAGATCTAGTTAGAAATGTAGTTCTTTAGTAATCAGCAATATATAATTTAGATTTCAGTACTTATGTTTATCCCATGTATTTATGACATTTATGAGATTTATTATCAAGCAAAGGAATACTATTATTTTGTGTATTAATGTAAAATTCAGTAATTTTACAAACAAAAATTGCAGTTATATTTTACAGTTACATCTTTTCCTTTGTGGTTTTGCATATATTAAATTTGAATTACACAATTTTGTGTAAAATAAATTTCTTGATATTTCGTTTTCAAGCTTTTATTTGTTTCAGTTATTAATAGTATAGTGTTTTAATTTTGAAATATTTAAATATACTACTACTCCTTCATATCTAAAATATTTTTTAATTGGAAACAGAACGATAAGACGATTTACTTTCATATATGTATTCATTTCAATATCTTTAGATAAAATAAAGAAATTAGTTAATTTAGATAATATGATTTATGAAAATTGAATTGAGATAAATAAATTATTCTTAAATGTAATGTCAATGTAATTTTAAGATTCCTTGAAAACAATATAAAATTTTCTTTGTATTTTTATGTCAAATAAGATTGAAATACAACAGTATTTTATAATTTTCATAAGAAAGTATACGTGTTAAATCATATATGATTTGTTATATCTTTAAATATTATAGACATTAAGTTATTGTTACAAATATTAATTTAAACTAAATAAATAAGAAATTATAACTTTATTGTTAATGTAATTTATATATATATATATATATGATATATGAAAAAGCATTTTACATAAATTCTGTATTTTAAAAAAAATTCATTCAGGAACATACAATGTATTATAATTACAATAATCTTGTGCTACGGTTTTGTATAATGCTTTGCATAATGTTTTGTATATGCTTTTAAATCATCTTTTTGACTCTGGAAAAGTAGTAATAATCATAATTAAAAATTAATAATAATTCAAATAATAACATTTACCGACTGTATGTATATTTAGCCTTTGTAAATATTGGTCAAATATTATGAAATAAATTGCTATTTAGTATTTCTTCAATATAATATTTGAATTTGTTCTTTTTATTTTTAATTTGTATCGAATTACTTTCCAATAATTTTGTAATGAAATTACAAAAATGTAAATTATAAAAATAAAAATATTATATTTACAAAGAATAAAATAGGGATATTCAGTATTTCATGAAAGTTAAACAAATAAATGATGTATACTTATAGACAAACCCATGCAAGCATCCGATAATATTTATGCGTGATGTGGAGTTTGAACACCTGCAGTCACTTTTGGAGTTCATGTATGCTGGAGAGGTTAACATATCTCAAGCAGAATTACCTACATTTCTAAGAACTGCTGAGTCTCTGCAAATCCGTGGCCTCACTGACTCTCAAAATAATCAGCACAACAACGAAAAGGTTTGTTTACTAAAATTTTCGAATGATATATATTATTTAAACCATTTTTCATGTAAGTAATTTGAAATTCTTGAAATAACATTGATAATAATTAACAGTACATTACATAACAGGTTATTATTAATCAACATTAGATTCATTTTAATTGTATTTAAATGGTGTAATTATTTTATTACAAAAGTGTAATAAAAACATATTGGTACATATTAATAAATATAATACACCAATATAAGTTGTTATAAAATATGTGTGTGACTCATACAAATATTGTTCTGCTAATATCAGTTGACAGTGACATGGTTGAAACAAATTGATGCGTTGTAATCAATATAATACTGTTAATACTTTTATATGCTTCTTTAAAAATATACATTAATGTTAATATAATTTTACTTGATTTTTTGTAGCATTTGAAAACAAACAACATACACGCATCAAATGGCCGTGGGCTGATCTCACCAAATTTGGAGGAGGACCGTAGCAAAACTCCACCAACTTCAAGTCCTCCACCACTAAAAAGGCTGTGCAAACGAAGTGATTCGCCTCAAATATCTAGTCCAGTACCAGCTGCGGCGGCCTGTGCAACTGGAACGCCACGCACACGGCCATTAATTGAGCCACAGGTTCAACTCGACTGTTATAAAGATCTCGATATTGTTGAGGTTAGTAAAATTTTTTATAATTTTACATTGATTATTTAAAACTGTGTAATGTATAAAAGCTTTAACGTAGAAAATACAAATTTTAATGACTTATAATGTATTCTTATAAATATGAAAACTTATGAAGAAATTAACATTTTGAGCTTGCTTTTAATAATTTCGTCATAACTTTTTCATAATAAAATAATTATAATAATAAAAGAAAAAAAAAATTACAATAATATTTGTATTTTAGCCAAAAATAGAATTACCAGAATATGGAAGCGATGATGATTGTTCTCCAAAGCAGGAGGTCAATGCACTGCCAAGTGGTTTTCTTAGCCTTGATGGTGGCATGGAAGTTTTGCCATCTTATCCACCTTCTTATCAAGGTAATTATGAATAACTTTTTAGTATAATTATTTAAAACTTGTATAAATATATAAAATCTAGCATAAAATGTATTATTTCTATAATCTGAATTCATGTGTTAAAAAATTGTGTTTCTTGCCAAAAAGTATTTTTAATAATGATTACTAATGATTGTGATAGAAAAAAACTGTTAATAAAAATAATAAAATAGGTTTTGCATCTCTAAAGGAATTTACATTTTTCTAGGTGGAGGAGCAGGAGGAGGTGGAGGTGGAGGAGGGGGTGGTGGATCACTGGAAGGTGGAATGCCAGGACCATCTCATGCTGGTAATACAGAGCTAAACCAAGAACAACAAGGTAAGTGATTGTCCGTCCCAACCCTAATTTTTTGGTAGTTGCGAGCACCATTACAAACAGCAACAACCTAGCCGATCATGTCGGACAGAATTTTTTGGATGCGAATATAAAGACGGAAGGAGAAGGAGAGCCTCGGTTTGAAATGGTAAGCTCGTGTAGCTCGGTAGCTCTTGCTAGGCGGTAGGAGAGAAAGGGAAAGAAAGAGAAAAAAGAATATGTGTATGTATGTACGAAAGTGAGAAACAAACAAGAGAAAGAAAGAGTG
>NW_016909928.1:931737-952920 GCF_001483705.2 Eufriesea mexicana
TGTGAGAAAGACAGTATGACGAATGTGTAGATGAGTGAGGGAGAGGGAGAGAGAATGGAAAAGAAGAGACATCTGACACTCGGAGGCGATTTTCTGATTTTATCCAGGGGAGTGCAGTTTGCGGCTGTTGTGTGAGAAAGTCAGCTGCGTGTACATACTCGGGCTCTCTACCTGTTTATACTGTTTGCCAGAGTTGGAGGTGATATTAAAAGATTATAGTAAATTTTGCGTGGACTAATTTTTAGAGAGAGAATTTTGGACAGCTTATGTTATTTTTTGTTTTACTTATGAATTATATATTTTTTTATGAAATATTTATAGATTAATAGTTATTTCCGATCAAATTTTTTTAACTAAAAGTTCTCCTAAGATTATTTATCATTTTTATAAACTCAAATAACGAAAATGGAGAAAATGAGGGAAAAAGGAGTAATATTTATATTTGGAAAAACAAATCCCTCCGTCTGGTAAAATTGCCTGTCCGTTGCTTCTACGTTTTCCGTTATTGTCCTTTTGAAGCTACGCCAATTGGAAATACAAGACAATTTTAATTTATGATTTTTATTTACTTAAAATTCTTTTAAGTTTTGTTAATTCAAAGTATATTATTTAATCAAATATTAATATTAAAAAATTGTTAAAATTATTTATTTTAATTTGCAATCAGTTTATATTATTTTTTATAATAATTTTTTTATATTTTATCTAATTGGCGTTGTTTTTCTGTGTACTCATATGTATCCTATGGCAGAACACCCTAACTCGAAATATATAGCAAACCGTTGCTTGATGCTAAATTTTGATGTAAGCTTTTTGGTTAAGGTCAGTGTTTAATTACGGTGTTGTAATTAAAAAAAAAAAAGAATTAATATTTTTGGCTTCACTAATCATATCATGTGGCAATATAAGGTGTATAAAATAATCAATAATATAAAGTTTTAATTGTCAGAGTTCAGTTATTATTGATTTTGATATGCTAGTATAAATTCTTAATATATGATAATATATTCCCTATCTTTTATTTTAATTTAGATAAACTATAACAATTTAAATAATTAAATATTATTTATTTTTATTATTATAAAGTTTAATTAAAATTATTTGTAATAAGGATTATAGAACAAACAAAACAGAATAAGTATTTTATACGATATAATTACAAAAATTATTTGTATTTATTTATTGATATTACTTTACCAATGATATCTGTATAAGATTTTAAATTAATAAAATTTATATGTTTCAAGCGAAAATTTATAACCGTAAAAGGGTGTTATTGTCAAAAAACAATTGTATAATAATCTCGGAGAATGCAGCGCGAGCTCTCACGCCTCATGTCCCAATAACACACGCTTACCATTTGTCTCCGATGTGTGCGCGTTAATAAACGCGCTATATCGTTGTACGCACGACAGGTAGTAATGGGATCAAACAATATTGTTTATGAAATAAGTCAACTTTTGTTTATTTGATAAATATTACATTGAAAAATCATGATAAGTTGAAAACTATTGTTTTTATTTGTTAATGAAGTATTACTTTAGGTTAAAGTTGTAAAAAAGTTTTATTATTTATGAACAAAATTTATAAAGCACATTTAAAAATTATTTAATTCATTTAATCAAAGACAGAAGCAATGTAGTAAATGTTGCAATTTAAATACATTAGTGTTTAAAATAAAATTATATTGGTTTATTATGAAACTGCTATTCATCAAAATGTTTTTATTTTTTTGAGAAGGTTTTAAGGCGTAAATATGAAATTATGTAACTAAAGTAAAGGAAATTGTATAAAGTTGTTTAAAAGACTGAATATAGTAGTAATTTAATTTAATATTTTGAAAGTGATCCCATTGCTAAATTAGGTAGAGCATATAATAGTCGTGCGGCTAGGGTTTCTTAGCTGGTTGTTGCTGTCCGGTGGTGGCTGGCAAATCGGAGACCCCACCCATAAATCCATTCAATAAAACAAAACAAAAGAATTAACTCCCTTCTCCGTGCTGCCTCTACCGGGTTAGAGCAAGTTGTGTGTGTGTTGCAGCTGACCTACGCAAACTGCACTCGCTGGACCCACGCCCCTGTCCTGTCTGCAACCGCATGTACAGTAACTTGTCGAACCTGCGTCAGCACATGCGCCTGATCCACAACCCTCAGAGTGTCACATGCCCCCTCTGTAACAAGCCATTCAAGACCAAGCTCTACCTGAAGCGCCACCTGGTCAGCTTCCATGAGCTCAGCGTGGCAGACAGACATCGTCAGGAAGAAATCTATCAACAGCAACAGCCTAAAGCGCAACAACAGACTGGAGCGCAAACTCATCTACAAATCCAGGCACAACAAACAGATAACGTTAAACCCTTTTCTGCGCCCAGAATCTCTATGGAAGAAGGTGCAGCTACAGTAACTCTGGAGAACAAATCAAGAGTATTCCAAGATGGTGCTTATGAGGTCAATCAGACCAATGCCGAATCAAAGCACTTTCAGAGCAGTATGATGCAGTTTGATGCTGCATACCACTAATGCGCCTTAGTTTCTTCGGCCCATTTGTGATAGTTTTTTGGTTGAGTAGGCTTAATGCCAGTAATTTCTGGCAATCATAACCTCCAATTGGAGTTTAATATAGTCTTTCGAAAGAAGACCAAGGTGCAGTGAAGAGATTAGAAGTTTGTACTGTGATGGATAGCATTAAGAATTTTATAGAATTTTTAATATTGAAAATCTTTGATAACATTAACTACTTTCTAATACCTTTTATATTAAATTTGCAAATTTAAATTTTTTATTTTTAACATGCATAGAGTAACTGTGTTTCTACTTTTATTTTTCTTACTTACATTATTTAAATGGAATTTAAATATTTTTCATTCATTTATAACAATGAATAATTAACTATGCTTTTAGAGTATAATATGAAGCAGTTTTAATAAATGAAATAGAAGTTAAAATATTTAGCTTTATAAGCTAAAATATTAATAGTTTTTGTTATTATAATTTAATAGAAGTACTATAAAGATATAGTATAATCAGAAACAATATTGATAACATAATTTGAATTTATAATCAAAAATGATAGTTTTATTTCAAGTAAGATTTATTTCTGTATGTAAACTGCATTCTTAATTTATTAAATACTTTTGAATATCATATTTCATAATTTTGTATGATTTTATATTTAGCTTTAGTTACAACAAAAGTGTTTATTTCTTGGTTTAGAATAACAATATACAGATTAATTAAAATATTTTGCTGCAAATAATTTGCAATTGAAATATAGAAATTTTGTTCTAGAGACTTATAATGGAATAATGCTAAAATTATTTTTAAGCTATCCATTCAGGACTTTACTCCATAATATAATCTTTTCACAGCGTCCTAGAATAACTATTGAAACAATAGTCCTTAAAGGACAACTCGCAAAAGGTGCCGTGCCTATTCGTCGTAAGGAAAAGCGAGAATATTCCTTAAACAAAAGAAGAAACAAGAGAGAAATCACAAATAACCGCCGCAAGTGGAACAGCCATCCCACCTCGTACTGATTATTCCGCGAGCCAGGATAACTTGTTGTTTTATTTGATGCTATACAGTGTTATACAGACTACAGATATTTACAACGATATTATATTCTTACAGAGGATTATATTTACTTTATTGATTGCGTCACACGACTGGGCGACACGCACAGAAACTCCCAGGATGACGTATGAACATATTATAATATATTTTTCACCGCGTAGCAGTTTAACGGTGCAATAGACAGCCAACCGATTTTACAGCTCAAGCAGATTTACAGAGGATTTATTATTGACAGTTATCGATGGGAAACCACCGTGATGCAGCAGATTGAATTTAATATATTATAAGAGGCCTGTGTCCGAGATGGCTTTTCTTGCAAATTTTTTTATACGCTCTAATGTGATATTACAGAGCTAAATCTATCACTTTTCTCCATATTTTTAATGCATTCAATTTCCAATTTATTTTCTTTTCTTTTTTTTTTAACGCTCCATTTTGAAATTACTTATTGACGTTACCATAACACACCGCATTTTTGTTCTATGTTTCCACTGTTATTACTTTGGTTTAATATTGAATAACTGTTTTTAATGATATTAATTTTTAAAGTATTATTTAGATTTTTTGAAAAGTAAATTTCATGTAAACAGTATTATTACTATTATTATTCTATTTCTATGTTATCTCTGTTAGAAAAGATAGGTTTGAGACATGAAAATATTGATATTACAAATTAATTATATTCTCACAAATTATGTATTAATTGAAAATCGGGAAAATAATTAATTTCAAATGACTTACAAAGTATTATTTTATAAAATGAATTACTCGATTGATCAGTAGTTTATCATTTAATATTTTATAACTTTCAACAAGCTTTTTAGGAGAAGTTGACTTTTTTTTGCTCTTTTGTTAATTCTGTAGCATGTGGTACGGTTTTATAACCATAACAGTTTGTAAGGTATTTTAGCAAACGTATAGTTGTTTACTACTAAGTATTTCTTTCGTTAAATATATGATTTCTTTTTGCGTAGAATACATCTATGCATATTGAATACTAATATTATTAAGTTACTGGTTAACATAAGCTACATGTATAACTATTGTGGCTACCTACTTTAAGTCACATTAATTTTTGTACATGTATTTAACTTTGTTTGTCAGTATCTTAAAACATGTATAGTCTATGATGTAAAAGATGAGGTATTTTATATTTTACTTAGGAACTGCTTGTTATTTAGTTTCTGCTAAAACTTGTGAAACGTTCCATATGTATTTATTCGAAGAGAAAAGAGGAAAGATAAAGCCATCTCAGATATCGCCGAACTCCATAGCCATAGTACCACACAGTACAACTCAGGATCTTTTATATTATATTTTACAGATGACAATAGTTCCGTGAGCGCGATGTCCTCGACAAATTTTTCGCTATATACTTTACGTCAGAGTCGAAAATTTTTAGTAATTTATATAGTTATTCAAGCCTTCGTTACTTCAATGGTAAATTTTAAACATCATTTAACATTTTTTGTTTTTATTAAAGAAATTCGTTGATCATCTTTATTTCGGATAGGTTAACTTGACTGATGTCTTTTAAAAACTTAATATAATTTAAATATATTTTAAACACGGTATATAAAATTTGTTAGATTTTATCATGGACTTTTGTTTCTAGTAATTAGTTGGCAATTGGTTGTATTCGAATAACTATAAAATCATTGAAAATTTTACGATTGACTCCGAGTTCGAGGAAAGTCGAAATATTTCTCGAGTTGATCGCGCCATTCACACAGGCTCCTTACCTCACGATTTACAATCAAATCACAGATGCAGCTATATATTATTATAATAAGTATATTTACATACCGTTTTACAATAGTGCCGGGGTCGCAACGACTGCGACGAATCAAATTTAAAAAAAAAAAAAAACGCCAGACGCATTAACCACGAAAGAGATGGGAAAACAAACTAATTCCAATTTTTTCGTCTCGTACGTGGACGGTTTTCTTTTTCTTATTGTTACGCACTTTTTCCGAAGGTTTTTCTATTCGTTTTTTAACGCGTGGAACAGAGAGCTTCGTGCCCAGCGCATAGTTTTTACTGACTCTAAGATTAGAATATAAATGTTGCATATCATGTTATTAAGATTGTTGTACAAACAGCCTGTTGCAAAACCTCGGTCTATGGTTCCTCTCTTGACGCTATTCTATTTTCGTTTAACTTTTCTGCTTTCTATACGTAGAATTTACATGTATATATGTATATTTTTCTTTCCTTTTTCTCTCTTTTTTTTTTATTTTCTTTTTTTTTCCTTACTCGCTAATGCTAATCATTTATTTATCGAATCTAATTTCTATGAAATTACGTATTCAATATTTTTACTTACGTTTTCAATTTTTGCTTCATTTTCGATCGCTAAGTTTACGAATCTTTAATTCGAATTTTCGGTATATAGTTAAACGACGTTTAGAATCGCTAATTAAATGGAAGTACACTTAGTTACGAATTTCAGTTACATTCCATTAATTAGTAAACCGATACTTGCTTTGCTCGTTATTAGCATCGGCCGATTATCTTGGATACTTCGATTCGAAAATATTCGCGATGAACTTACGATTTAATTCCGTTGCTATGTACGATACTATAATTTGCCCTAAGTTGTTTATTTAGATCACGCGTTCACGTTTATGAGTGTCAGTTGAAATAGCAATCTGATTATTTGTTCGTAAAATAATCGACCGATTGGCTCCCTAGACCGAGATTCATGTTCATATACATATATCATACACACACATACAGCACATAGCCAGAATCAAACAGCGAGCCACAAAGATAGAGTACATAGAATGATTAAAGCAAAGTAACGCAGAATCGATGATTTGAAACAAACGGAAACGAAACGAAGCAGATAATTACAGGGAAATCATTTTTCTAACTCGCAATCTTTCGCTGGGCATTAAAAGTGATATAACGATCAGCCGATTAGTTGATTGATTGATTAATTGATTGATTAATTGATTGATTAATTGATTGAAATATTCCAACAGATAATGCAGTTTTTCCATTTTTCCAAACAAAACCGCCGAATAATCAACCAATTAACAGCAGGAGTGAAAAGAAATATTTGAAAAAAATTCGTTATCTAGGAAATGTCTAAGTCTGGAGAAAGCACCATTTCGCAGGATTTTTCCCCCCCTCACTCCCTCACCCCCTCCGCCAACCCCTACACGTTTTTCTTTTCGAGTGTACCCTTTAGTCGGTGGGCGATTTGAAAATTGGAAAGTTGAAATGCTTGTTCGAGTTTAAGGAGTGATCATGAAAAATATAGGCTCGAAAACGAAAAAAACGACCTGAACACGTCAAAACAAGAGATTAAAAGTATTTTTGAAACCGATGAAAAAAGAAAGAACAAGGAATTTGGAATTGAAAAAGTACGAAATTACGAGAATTAAGAAGTAACCGAGAAATTTAAATTTTCGATGATTTTACGAAATTTTTCATACAGATTTCGATTCGAAAGCTGTGAACTTTCTAATTTTCGATTCAACTATATTTTTGTTTTGTCAGTCGGAGAAACAAAAGAGTATAAAACAAAGATTCGACGAGTAGCTACGGATATTAACATTCCCCCTCTCTTTTTTTCTTTTTCTTTTCTTCTTTTTAAATTAATTAATCGATTCGTTCTCACTTACTATTTATTTCTATCATTATTTATTCAGAACACGATGATTCAGAATGTTTGTAAGATGCATTGAAACGAACTTTTCGATTCGACTTTAAGTTACTCTTCGTTCTCCTATTTTACTCCTTTTCTTTTCAAGGAAAGTGCATTTGCTTAGTTGTTGTATATATTGTAAATTACAGCGATTCGTGTACTCGAGAGCTAGTAATTAATCATAGGGTTAGGGCTTAGGATTAACTAAAAAGAGGAGATTGGTTTCTCGTTCGGGGGACGTCATAGGTTTTCTATTTCGAAAAATCATGCTAGTTCTACTTTAATTATTCGTAAGAACGAAATCTAGTCAAATTGAGGTTTCATTAGGAAATTACAAGGTTCGACAACTTTCTACGGTGTGTTGAAAAAAGAAAAAAAGATTTATATTCGATGAGTCAGTTTTCAAAATCGGAGAATGTCACGAATTCGTCCATTATTTTGCGTTTTTATGTGATCAATTATAAAAGGATGGCATATCAACATTAGAACTACCGAACGAGACAAAATGTTCGGTTTCAAACTTTCTGTGTTCGACTCCTCAAACCTGACGAGCGTATAATACCAAAGCTCAACACGATTCGTAGTACACGATTTTATTTTTATCGATAAATTTTCATCTCTTCGCCAACCTATTTTATGTATTTTAAACAAAAATTTTCTCGTTACGATATTTGCATATCTCGTATAGCAATGTCGATAGACACATGGTTTATACCCTTCGGATCTGAGGAGATAATATCGTAATAAACAGTACAGTTAGCTTTGAAAAAATTAATCTTGATTTTTATCGAGAAACGTAATTCTGTACACTTAATTATTTTCAACGTATTTAGTTATTTTTACGTATATATGTGATATTTAAAGATATATCAGCAGAAGCTGGTAGTTCCAGTGTTGAACGGTCCAAGGTTATTTTATTATTGAAATGTGATAAAGTAATCAAATAACGAGAGTAAAAACTGATTTCTTTTTAAGATGTGAAAATGTTTATAGCGATTAAAGTAGTTTGCTTTTATTACCGTTCTCCTTTTTTTTCTTTTTTAACACAAAGTGTAGAACCGAAGAGAGAAAAGGAATCTGAACGTCAAACTATTATAGTTGATACTAAACGAGAAGACAAATTTTGCAATACTAGAACAAGAATCGATGTTAATGAATTTCGTAGGTGATAAAGGAATAGTTCACTGAAATTGCGACCGTAGAACTTGCTAATTGTATTACCAGTTAATCTCATATCTCTTAGTCCTCTCTCTCTACTCTCTCTCTCTCTCTCATCCACCCTCTCTGTACCTTGCTATCGCCACCATTTTCTTCGAATTCTCTTCTATTTAATATGTACGTCTATCATTCTTATATTTAATGTAAGGGATTTTCTACTCGATAGCGTACTCAAACGACCAGTATTTCACTATATTTTTTAATAGTGATTTTTATAACTGTAAAGGTGAAGTAGTCGATAGTGCAATCTTTCGAGCGTAAGTATAGTTAGTGCATCAGTATTAAAGAGAAAAAAAAAAATGCATAGAAATGTATACAACCTTTGTGCAATTTTCTATAATTATTAATATTTTTCTGTCAATGTCAGCTTTTCACGAAATTAGTAATAATGTGATCTTCAGTGTATTTTTTTTAACCAGAAGTGTATGCGAATATGTCAGTGGTAGTTTGTATGAAAATAATTAGCAGGTCGAATAACGCTATTAATCTTGTTTCGTATAATTTGCATATTTAGGAGACACTCGATTGCAAATGCGATTCCACGTGTATTTCTATTTCGAATTTAGATTTTATGAAAATTTTACTTAAGAAGATCGAAACGAGAAATTGTCGAATTATCAAAGTACGATGTAAATCACGACTGCCAATTAAGTCTTCGATTCATCGATCTGGAATCTTTTTCAAATATTCTGTCGAAAAATATAATTGTTGATTGCTATAATTATTATACTAGCATATTTCTCGTGAAAATTTGTTTCAATTAATCCTTTGTACTTCGTTCATGCGAAGACATTCATAATCTGCAATTTGTTGCTTGCTTTTATTTCCAGCAATAAAAATAAAAGATGGAAGAAAGTTATTGCATAAATAAATTCTTCGATGCTTGAATTTCTTTTTTTTCTCGAAATACAACTTTCGATTTCAGAAAGTTTCTCATTGCAAATTAGAATTGTTGATCGATCGAATTAAAAAATTCAAGTGCAAAGGGTTAAAATGTTTCATTTTTATCGAAATGTGAATAGCTTTGTACCTAATTTAGGTACAAGGCAAAATAGATCGAGTGATATACAATTATATTTTCAAATTGTAATCAGGTATAATGCGTATCAGCTTATTTGATTCTCAATGAAAGTTAATGTTCGTTTACATTTATTAACGTTGCATTTACAATCCAGATGGATTCGAAAAGAAATATCATAAGCGATCGATATTTCTTGATATTTCTTTGCGCGAAATTTGCAAATATTTTTCTTCGATTGTCACTTTTCGTGTCAATTATTCAGACATGGTTGTTTCGAGCATTACTTTCAGAGATTAATACGAACGATTTTACTATGAAGCAAAGCACTACTAAATAAGATACCTATCTATTGATATTTATCTAAAAATAACGTAAAAATTATCTGGGTAATAGTCAAGCTGTATATTACTGCTTTCTGCGTTGAATAAGACCCCGGTTGCGAATTTCAGTGAAAAAGAAAAATCACCGAACGAGAATCCAAAGTGATACAAATCACGTAATACATTTTCTGCAAATCTATTTAAGGACATTTTCTCTCTCTCTCTCTCTCTCTCTCTCTCTCTCTCTCTCTCTCTCTTTCTCTTTCTCTCTCTTTCTTTATTTTTCCGAAACGAGACAAATTGAAGATAAAACTAAGGATACTAATTTCGGTAATTTTCACGAGGAACATTCTGACAGAGTAATATTTTAAATATTTTGCTTTTGCAAAAACATGTAAATTGTCGTTTCATGTACCTTTTTGCAACGAGAAAATTCCATTTTAGAATTTCCATTGATGTGTCGAAATTAAATGAACGTTCTCGTGCAAATGAGACAATGAAAGAGGATAAAGTCATATTTTAGGAATCATAGCTATGCGTTATAATTATGGTTTAGGCTTGACAAAAGATGGTCAAATCTCCTCGTAACATTTTTAGAATAGTTGTAAACATTGAAGCTGAACATTTTTGCAATAAATAGAGACTACTATTCTTCAGAGTTTTTTGCAAAAAATGAACGATGAAGCACATAGTATCTGGAAGTTTTTTAATAAAAGGAAATGAGGACAAATTGGATGCATTGAATTTTCGTAATGGTGTCCAAATGAACATAGTCGAAAAGCAATGGAAAATTTTGATCTCTTAGCGGTTTACAAAATTACTCGAAAAGAAATGCTATATTTCTCTCGTAAATAAAGAACGTCGATGATAAAGGAATTAATAATATTCTTTATTATTAACGATAAAGAAATAAATAAGGAACTATGTTCAAACGTTTGTCAGGTTTCTGCAAAGGTATTTTGCAGGAAAATTGATAACATTAGATTTTAGAACACTTGCAAACAAGCTGAAGAAAGTTAGAATTGCAATTTTTTGCAAGACACGAATTCAGAAGATGAACGCTGAATATTAAATTATAAGCCTTTGACAGTTTTGCAGGAGTTATTACAAATATCGTAATTCCAGATTTTTGCAAAAAATTACAAATATTAGATCAAAAAATTTTTACCGAAAAGTCATAAAAATTAGATTGTAGAATTTTTACGGAAAACTCGAATAATAAGTAGATTTATAGATTTTTTGCAAAAATAGCATTAAAGGAAACGATTTATTTAATAAATGTGAGAAGAATCTCGTCGAATTTTTGCGCAAATTCGAACGGCAGCGAATTAGATTATAAAAAATGTCGAATTACAGGAAAATATCGAAAATTCCAGTTCGAAATAGTTCTCGAAAACGGGAGACGAGTCTTTTGCAAAAAATCTATGAAGTCGATTCGTTCCAATAGTTAAAGAAATTAAAAAAAAAAAAAAAATAATAATTCCGTAAATTACGCGTTCAGACTTGTATTGAAATTATTTCTAAAATTTCTACAAGGAGTGAAAAAAAAGAAGGAATTGGAATTGAAATTTTTTATGTATTTTCTCATTCAGGACAAAACTTTGCATGTATATAAAAGGGAAAAAAGAACACTTCGAATGAATTTTCTTCGAATTTTCTCGCTTCTAATGTAGAAATTTTTCACGCTTTAATCTAAGTAAATTTATTTATTAGAATCTATTATTATAAACTGTCCCGAGTGACATAGCGTAGGTATACGAAATAAGAATGATTCATAACTATTCACATGAACGACTGAATAATCGCTTTCTTTCATTTCTTCACTATACGAACACTTAACGCGAACGATGACAAGTGGAAATTAAATTTTGTACTTAGGAGTCTGTCTAGACAGATAATTGCGGTCCTTTCGTCGAAATTATTAAACGTATCTCTGCATTCTTATTTATACTCTCGTCTCTGTTTAAACGAAAAGTACACTTGCGAATGAATAATTTTTCGTTACACCGAGGGACGCATTTTTGCAATTTATTTCAAACTACTGCGATTATCCTTCGCTATCGCGTCTTATTTTATTTTATTTCGAGTTTCGAATTTTATAAACACATACGTGATAAATAGCGAATAAGCGTTAGATTAAAGTAACGATAGTTGCATTTAATTGCATTTTCAGTCCTATTTACTTGGGAATTGATCATTGTTCACTTGCTATTAGCAGACATACTAACTTTGAATTTTATCGTAACAGATTACTGGGAAATTACTAAATAATTACATATACGAGCAATTATCTGTACAGATTGAACTTCGTAATAAGAACAGAGAAGAATAATTTTGCGAATCCTTTGCAGTTGAATAGTAATGATTTATTTGTGACCTTGAAACCGAAGCTGCGTGTATTTTTCGTATTGTTATCTCGAGAACGTAACTTATGCGAAACTTTTATGTTTGATCGTTAGTGTGAATTATCCATGAGTAGAACGTTTTATACTTTATACGATTGTAAACGATAAATAATTAAGCAACGACTTTAGTGGGTTTTTACAAAAACGAAGGTAAAACGCATTAAACGTCGATTCTTATTTGTATACGAATTAATTATTTATTGTTAATGATAAAAAGTGTGAGTTAGGTTCAAACGATTTTAACTGCAAACGGTTTAAAAATTGATCGATAAAGTTCCTTTCCCGATTGTCCATGAGATCGCCTAGCTAACTAATTAATCGTTTCTTTAATTGATTTATTAATCTATATAAAGAAAAAAAAAAAATATGATTACCCGCGATACTTAATAAAATATCTCCTTTAATCAAACGATCATCTTCATATTTATTCGGAATAAATGAATTTGAAATGTCCGCGAGTCCCTTTTGTAAATTTTTGTTAAACGCGCGATAACGAAACAAATGTTTCCAAGTGCTTTGCGTTGTTTTAAGTTCCTATCTTATTTAATTATTCGATTTATTCTTAGTTAAAATCTAAGTTAAAAATCATAAACGTACACGATCGTATTTTTTTTTTTTATTCCATTTGTTCGATTTATGACGTTTTTATATGTACACTTTTCTTTGTAAAAGCCGAGCAAGTTACTTGTACTGGACAATTGTAAATATTTAAGAAGATTAGAACACTTTTAGTTAACGATTGATTATCATTAATATGTTAATAATGATTTCAACGATTCTTTTTTTTTTTTTAATAAAGTATGTAAATATTTGTTGGATGGTTCTTTTCCACGATTATTATTTTTCTAATTTGTAATACACCTGTGTAGATATTTTAACATTTCTTGACATTATGTAATCGAGGTCGAGAAAAATGTTTGAAGTCGTACTCGAAATAATTGGACGGGTACCGAACCTTTTAACCGGGGAGCTTACTTGTCGAAAGTGCACTTTCGTGCATACGAAGCACGACGTGCTACGAAGAACTTGCGAAGACGAGTTAATTCGTCATGCTTAAATGATACGTCGAATTTAAGTTTGTGCGGAAATTTTAAAAAATTCCGTGACAAGTTTACTCGTCTTACGAATCGAGTAAGCATTTTCCAATGACGAGTTATCGAGTTATCCATCCCTGGTCAAAGGGCTAATCATTTGAATATCAGCGATCATTGGAAAAATTCTGTCGAAAAATGTCAAGTAGCGGGATCAAGTTTGCTCGGTTTACGTTGAAAGACGTGAAGCGGCGCGGTCGTACTTTGTTTCTCTTAACTATCGTCAAGATTAAGGAGGCGCTGCGGTAGCATCACAAGTTTTAGTTGCACGTTGTCGCTCGATGCAGTAACATATCGCGACAGAAAATAATCGCGCTACGTGATGTCCAAACGATTGAAATACGATCTACTGAAACATTTTTCAGATACTCCGATTAAAATCCATACTGTTTAAGACCATTGTTTAATCCTCTATGAATAGATATGGCTTTTCGAATGAAATGTTTCTGGTACTGCATTTTTATCTATTTTACTTCTACTTTTGTATCTGTAACTATGATAGTGCTATACTGCATATTAAGCGATGCGCGTTCATCGATATTTCACGCAAGATCAGTATTGTTTTTGATTCTTCAATATGTTCGTGTTGAACGAATAATGAAACAATAATCCAGCATCGAAGTCTATTAATCCATAGAGGATTTAATCATAGCGATAATATTTAACGAGTAATCAGTTTAGAATGAATTCCATATATTGATAAAAGCATTTTCTTTCTATTTAAGGTTAAAAATAACCTATTATTGCTACTTCGTGAAAATACGTTCCACGATAACCGATTATTCGTAAAGCGAATAAGATATTTTTAGGTAACAAACAACAATATTGTAATGGTTTTTATCAAGGACCTGTCTTTTCTTTCGTATATATATACATATATATACATTAGACGACATATTGCACGCAAAGCATCATCCAACAATTGAAATGGCAGTTAGGATATCATTCAATTTATCGATTAATTATCTATTTAACGATATTGAGTGCTTGTATTTTCATTGAAATTTTTTACAAGTCCCTTTCTGAAATATAAACATAAACAAGACTTAGAGAAACAGTATTCTCGACAAAGGAAAGTCTGTTTCGAAGAATTAACGATAGATATTTAATATACATAGGTAATCGTCGAGGTTAGAATATCGATACGGGTATACTGTCGAGTATATGATTGCGTTTACAACAATTTTCTCATGCTTTCTCACTGGTGTACTTGTATCGGTGTCCTGATTCACGTTAATTGTATGCGACCTTTTAATTGTCAGCGCGAAGATATCAGTGAATAAAGATATTCAGATTTGTACGTCAGCTTTGATATAGTTATTTCATATTTTACGTTTTGATTAATTGTTCAGTTGCCAAACAAAAATTCATTGAAAAATTAATTTAAACAAGGGTTCATATTATATCATTAAGATATAAAAATGCTTTTAATTTTTATTTATTAATAATCGTTTTATTTTCTCATTGAAACACGAATTTGTGCAGTTAATAGATTTATTGTTTGAGATATAATACGCTGTAACATTTTGCCAGTATAATTCGTAATTGAAGACTGAACTTTGAGTTTTATGTTTTCGAACGATGGATTTAATGATAATCAAATAATAAACCGCTTGTTTCTGCGATTTGAAGGATTTGGAAATTTTATTTTGTTCGATAAGAGTGAATTTATATTATTTAGACTAGGTAATGAATATCGATAAAAATATATTTTTAAATTTAGGATTTTCGTTCTACATAAATTACAAGGTTATTATAATTTTTTAAATCCTTTCAGGTAACTTGATCTAACGAAATATTCTATTTTGGAATTCATGTAACTATATGAAAACTATACGACAAATTAATGGCTTTATGTAATTGTAACGCTAAAATTAATCGAACTAGCTAGTTGTGAAATGTTTAAAATAATTTATCGATAACTTGATCTCAGTTTCATTGAGTTTTTGATTCACGTTGAAATTTCAATTTTGACGAATATCTTTAGTGATTTATAATAAGATAATTTGAAAGTTGCTCATTTCCGATCAACTAAAATTCATCGTAGTCTATATTATTTACGATATAATATTACGTTAATTAAATTTAATTCTAATTTTAAGTTTGGAAGGATAAAGTGTATGGAAAAAACATTCAATAATAAGATTTCATAGAGTACAAATAATTTATATTCACGATGAATACTTTTTACAAATAAATAAGTTTATATAAAATTTCATCCAATAAAAATTGCCTTTTAAAAGTTTTGCTTTAGACGATGATAAAAGGTAAACAAAAAGAAAAGGTACTTTTTCAAGAAATCTGTAATTTATAACAATCGATTGGTTGATTCAACGTCACAGAATCTGCTGTTACGAGCGAAGCGTATTTTTTAAATGATAATTACAGGGGAACGTTTTCCCACTCTGCTTTCTCTCGCTCTCTCTCTCTCTCTCTCTCTCTCTCTCTACCTTTTCGGTCTTTCATTAAGACAGGAAACCCCGTTTCTGATTAGCGTTCTGAATTTGACTTCTTTTTGCAATTAAAAATTCTTTCTTTTCCCTTTTTGTTTTAAGTATATTTGTTACGGATTTCACATGTCAAGGACTCCTCGGTAAACTTCTCCTTTGCGAGCAAGTCGTGTACGAACTGTCCTGATATTTTTCATATATATATATTATAATTACTGGTATTATATTGTTTAATTTCCGTTAATAGACAATAAGGAAAATTAAAAAAGAGGATCTACGTAAGAAAAAAAGATCAAAATGAGAAACAAAAAAAATATAGTTTGACATACAAGAGCATGTTTATAAGATAATTGTAAAAATTTATTCGTTTCAGGTGAAAGATAAAGAAATGTAAAAATATAAAAAATTATTATAGGTTTAATGGAGTCAGATTGTTGTCAATCATGTTTAGGAGATGGTTGAATTATTTGGACTAGAAATGGACTAAAATCTAATTTTTGAATTTTCGAAACTCGTGACAGAAATTTTATAAGATTATATCAATACGTGAGTATCGGTGATACAATCGAGAAGAAGGTGATTCTACATGAAAAAACAGATCGAAAGTAAAGAATAAAATTTTTTCATTCGAAACTTCGTTTGCGAGAAAATCGACTTTGAATATTCACCGAGTGCGCGTGTATTTAACTTTGGCTAAAGCGGATGGACCATCAGAATATCAGCGTATTCGGTGAATATTCAAAGTCGATTTTCTCGACAACGAAGCCTCAAACGAAAAAATTTTATTCCTTATTTTCGATTTGTTTTTTCACGTAGAATTACCTCTTCTTCGATTTTACTACCGTTGCTGGAACACCCTGTATTTGATCAGTCTTATTTTCACATATTTCGACTAATTTTTGACAGCTTTCCTATCGTTTCTCGGCAAAGTGATAAAGGAATTTTTTGGTCCTTTGAGAATGCTTTTAAAGTCTCAAAGGAATTTTTCATTTTCAGACGATGTCAAAAATAGCCTTTTTTAAACATGCTTTGTAAAAAAGGGGGTTAATTATTGTCATTTGCGTATAGCATATTTAGTATCACTGTAGCATTATTGTAGTATATTTAGCAAAAATATCTAACGTACATCTTTGTAAAAAATTCTTTTTGGATTTAATCTACATTCTTTTTTATCGATTTTAGTGCTGGATGTACTGAACGTTTTTCAGAAATTGACTGATTTTTTATTAACCGATTTTATATTTTTTCTTATCCACGCTTTGAAAATTTCGAATCTTAAAAAATGTACGATGTTTCGAGTCCTCGAAACTCGAAATTTTCATGGATTTCGAAGGGTTTCGATGTTTCGATGTTTCGACGTTTCGTGAAATTTACCCGCAGTTTGAACATACCTGCGGCTAACTTCTCGGCTAGAGATATTGGTATTCTATGAACGAAGTGCCAGTTTGTATCTAGTTGTTTCAGCTAATAATATATTCACCCCAAAGCTTTTGTTCCATTATCAATTACTTGTTCAGTATTGGATTTAGGTTCGGTGTTTCCGAAGTTTATATTGCTATTTGATCGATATTGGAGGTTATGTTTCATACAATTCGTTCTTTTGCATCTGGCATTGAATACACACGAGGAGTCGAAATTATACGCGTTTATATGGAAGTAATTTTTATCACGCATTTTAATCTCTTTTCATCCGTAGATGAGATATCTCGTAATGCGACGTCATTCAGTGACAACTTTGATAAGAAATCTCTCCTATCTGTTTTCCAATATTTATTACTAAATCATAAATGTTTCACGCGAAAGAAAGAGAAGACCCATTTTGAATAAGAAATATCGCGTTCCTGATGTTCGATATTAATATTAGGAAATATTAAATGCTTCGTGTGAAATGTAAGATAAGAGATCTTGGATATTGGTTCCATTGTCTTTATAAGTGAATTGTAATAGTTTTATGTAAATTTGTAAGGGGAAAAAAGGCTTATCCTTTAAGGTAAAATAGGTTATGTTTTGATACACGAGTTATCTCATCTATAATATTGCATGAACACAAGGTTAGCTGAAAGAAGGTCATTTGTATTTGTATTTGTATTTGACGTCATTGTTGAATATTAATTTTGAGAATTTTCGGAGAAATCTAAAGAGAGTAGTGGTATGAACTTCCATTTTGTTTTTAAAATCTAGAACTAGTGAATTAATTGATGGGTACATCGCTTTAGTTTAATTCTTACGCATTTATTTTTGAAAATTACTATTTTTCCATGCAGTGATATTTTATTATCTGTTATATTTTGTTATATTTTATTTATTTTATTTGAATATGTTACAAATGTAAATACATTAAATAGAACATTTAATTAATTTAGTATTTATTATTATTATTATTTTTAACATTTTTTAGCTGATATGTATAGTGTTATCATTGTTACATCTAAGATAATATTATTTGCAAAAATTTCAGATATAATATTTATTTATATATTCAATGCATATGTTGTACACTATATTTCGCTATAATTTAAATAGTCATTTTTTAATAGTAGTAATAATATTTAATAGTCATAAGAATAAAATGTGCAAGAATATTTCTTCTTGTGATTACACAAGGAGACGTTACACGATAATCGTTCTGGTCTTGATAAAAGAATTCCTCTTAACGAACGCGGTGCTTTGATTTATAGAGCTCATTTCCCTCGCGACCAATACCATTTTTTGTTACGCTCAGAGAACATAGAGTTCATACAGAGTTCTACATAGGCGTCGAAGCAGGGCTAGAAATTTTAATTCATATATAATTCGGAATTTTCAGAAGGCTTACTGTTGTAATAATTTAAATACATTTTTAAATTATTGCTAAAATTAATCGAATATTAATTTTAATTGATATTAATAAATACGAACAGTGAACAGTGAAGAGTTAATATCTAAACAAATTATAACGAAATTGTTAAATATTATACAAATATTTGAAATCATTTCACAAGTGTCATACATCTTTGAAATTGGTTCACTTTTACTTTTATGTCACTATATTTTCAAATTTTAGGTATCTAGTATGTTATATAATGATAAATACTTGATATTTACTATATTTTTATCGTAAGATGGTTTACGTCTACTTTTATGTCATCATATTTTCAAATTTTAGGTATTTAGTATGTTATATAATAATAAATACGTGATATTTATTATATTTTTATCGTAAGATGGTCTACTTTTATGTCACCATAATTTTATATATAATTTTATTATATAATAATAAATACACGATGTTTAGTATATTTTCATCGTGATATGCTAATTTACAGGTAGAATATCATATTATCACTTTTTAAAAATTTTTTAACAAAAGTGATGCAAAAGGTGTAAAAATAATAATCAGAACTGTACACGGATTATTGGCGTGGTCAATATATATTTTCCTCTGATATCAAGAACACGCTCTTGTATGACGAATTATAATTAACAAATGATTAATGAGAAGAACCTGTTGTACCAAGTACAGCAAAAAATTTTTAATCTCTTTCACAATTTTCCATGTAATAAAACTGATCTAAAAACTTCGAGTATTTTCCAAGTACTCTGTATGTAATGTAATTTCTAGGTAGTGCTCAAGGTGTCTCGCAACGATGCTCGATAAATGAGAAATTGATAAGTCCGAAACAAACAAATTTCATTACGTCACCTACAATAAATATAAAACTAATCATTGAAAAGCAAGCAAAGGAATTCAAGAGAACGTTGTTTATGCGAATTTTGATTATACGAATGGTCGATTATCCGAACATAAGGTGAATCATGCGTGCCAGAAATTATGGAAGTGGCTGAAGTCATGTATGTTTCGTTTTGAAATATTTAAAATTTCGCGCTTTAGATATATTCGAAATTTGAAAAATTAATTAATTAATTAAAATTACAAACTCGATTTAACGGTGCAATTCTTTGCACAAAATAAACACAAAATAAATGATAAAATCGGTTCCTTTGAAATTTTAACTTGGACCATATTCATAATTTCTAGCACACGTATGTATATCTAAATCGAAAAATTGAAATTATTCAGAAATTAGGATATTTGGTACTAATATACCTAGATTATATCAGTAGATACTAATATATCTAGAAGAATATCAGTCATGAATGGACGTAGATAAAAATAATTCGGGATAAAAAATTACGAGTGATAATTTTTAATCCCTAATTGATTTATGACATAATTAAAAATTTTCTTCTTTCAGCCCGATTAAAATCGGATTTTATTTATTAAATTGGATTTATTGGATTAATTCGAAATTAAGGGGATGCTCTGGTCTGGAAGTAAGAAAGGAATTATTTTTTCGATAATTTCTTTCGATAAAAGCCATAAGAGCTTTTCACGCAGCTTTTTTGTCGTCATTTGATAAATATTTTCAGAGTATCCTAAATTTTTTTCAATAAAAGGTAGCAACACATAGAAATTATGAAAGCATATATACCAGGTGATTTAAAAAACATGCTTGGTACGTTGACATGATTTCAGCTCTTCTATTTACTCAAATCAGACAAATTGAGAAGAATTCTGTTTAATAAGAACACAGTTATGATCGAAACCGGAAAATATAAAAAGTCTGCAAATTTAAAAGAATGCCAGTATTTTGAAGTTGAAATATCGATTTTCTTTCGGTCTTTTGTCACTTGAATGTTAAAAAAAAAAAATAGTGAATGATATTAAATTTCAATTGTTTTAATTCTGACGATAAAAGGACATCTGCCAAGGATAGTGCTGAAATTTGAAGTCAATCGGTTAACTAGAAATCGAGTTATCGTGTCAACGTGTTTAAAAAGTATAGATTTCGAGAAAAATGCGTTTAAAGTTTTTAGTACGAATATTCAAGATTCGATTGATTCGTCGTACCGTTTTACTGAAGGAATAGCCAACTTATAACGAGTCAGTTCTTGATTTGCAGCTCATCATTTGCACAAAGAGCGTGACGAAGTTAAAGTTCTGATGACACATGTAGCAACGAGACCGATCCACTCGTTGAAGTAATAGATATACATTACATTTCGAACGCGAATTTTACAAATTTCATGCAACGAGTTTGCACGTATATTTTCTAAGATTTTGAGAAAATGAAAAAAGGAAAACAGAATTTTGTGACCTTCTAGAGCAGAAGACCCCCTTAGTTCGGATAGTCGACATTCTACTGTGTAAATTTAAATGGTAAAATATGAATAATACGGGAATGGTAAATGAAGAAGATAAATTGATGGAAACGGAGAAATGTACATGTAAAAATGCTTGTTCAGGTCGAAGGGTACGCCGCGGCAGGCCGCGGCTTGGAACAAGGGGTGGAAAACATGGATCCCCGTCTGTGCAGGGTAATTCGCCATCGAGGAGCGAATGGCTACCCCTGGATATGAGAACTACACCTCCTGCTGCGATGCCTGCTTTCCGTGGCTTCGAGGAATCCT
>NW_016909928.1:952998-1006107 GCF_001483705.2 Eufriesea mexicana
CGTGGTAAATTTGCATCGTCCTTGTTACTTTCTTTTACTTTCTTTTATTTTCTTTTTCCCTTTTCTGTTTCTATATTGCCCATTCTCAGTGAAAAGTAATCCCACAGACCGGTCTTTACACAGGGTGTGAGTGTAATTCTAATGTCATCGGACATGACACGAGTTTTCTGAAAATAAATTAATTCCGTTTGAAAGAAAATTGGGGGAAATTGCAAATAAATTTTCTAATCGAAGCTTTGTTTTTGAAAAAATCAATCTTCAAAAGATCTTTCGGTATTCGTGTATTTTATGAGAAATTTGTTATGTCTGTGTCTACGTTAGTTGATATTGTTGTACATAATTCTTAAATTTTAAATTTCTAATATGATCTTTAAATTTTGAGTTTTCACTAATACGTATATTTTAAACATTAGATACCACTGAATATCAATGAATTCATGCAAAGAAATTTTAGGATTCTGTTAAAAAAAGTGCGCATTGAAATTGTATCTGTGAAAAAATATTTTAAATTCAAGATTTTTGTCAATTATTTATTTTTCTGACTTTACTCGAAATGCTATTTTGATTCATCTGAGAGTTTTAGTTGTTAAATACATCATCTATGTGATAGGAAATTTGAGATATTTTATTCTACTGATTTCTTTAGAAATATGTTATTAGTATTAGGATACTTAGTATCTAAGAAGTGGGAGAAAAACAAAATTGGCATAAATTTTATTTTATTTTAAACTTGAATTATTTAATTCTATTTTATCGAGTGTTTTACAATACAAAATGATTTTCTTCAATTTGTGAACCTCCCAAATAACAATTATCGTTTTTAAAATGTGCAAATCACTTCTGTATAACACTCTCGCTACAGTATCATTTCTATAAACTGTACATATCTCTATTTCAATCTTAATTACACTTTTGTGTTTTTAATAAGGATAATCTTCATAGCCAAAAATTAAATATCGACCATGCCATTTTCTCTTCTCCATTTTCTTTTTACTATTTGTTACAGCCAGTAAAATGTTAATAAATCTTATTATTCTTTGCTTTAACTAACGTTCAAAATTATGATCTTTAAGGTTACATTGGAAAATAATAATATAAATGACGAATGGTCATCGTCATGAATTTTACAAATCTCATATTTTGGAACAATCCTATAATATTTGCCCTAATATTTGTAGGCATGTTTATAGCCAGTAGAATACAGTCGTTGATGAAAATATTTGAACCCTTGTATCCTAAAATAACCAATTTTTTGAGACGAAGAAATTACGAAAAAAGAATTCGAAGATTTAAAAATTTTTAGAATTATCGCTATTTGTAAGGCTAAAATATTTGAAATAAATCTGAAAAATAAATCTAAAGTC
Organism: Eufriesea mexicana; assembly: GCF_001483705.2. Taxonomy (NCBI): domain Eukaryota; kingdom Metazoa; phylum Arthropoda; class Insecta; order Hymenoptera; family Apidae; genus Eufriesea; species Eufriesea mexicana. Next base: position 954,363 of record NW_016909928.1, read on the forward strand.
ACAAAATTATCACGGATATATTCGAACATGGATAATTCAAAAAAAGAAGGAAAAGGAAAATATACTTTGCAAATTTGTAATATATTAAATATTTGCATTAAAGTTGAAAATTAAAAATAACTCTGCACCTAAGGCAAGATAAACGAGTTGAAAAATTGAGAAAAAATTTAACAGTAAATACAAAATTTGTGCAATTTGTGGAAAATATTCAGTTTGAACGTACCTTTTACCGAAAGCATGAAAGTATTCAAAAGTGTGAATTATTTTCGTATTAATTCGTGTTAATATTTCTTTGAATCAGTTTTGGACTTAACCCTTTGCTCCCTTCAGTCACTATTTGATAAAATTTCGAAGCTCGATATTAATTAATATGTCAAATTTCAGATAATGGTATGCGAGGTATCGAAATCAAATAATTCTACGTGTTAATTATCACACGACTTCTTATTCACTGCTGAGAAAAATATCGTCAGCTTTGTAACAGAAAATCTTTGAACTCCTATTCTCCTTTAGCCAAAAAATCGTCGAGTGTAAAGGATTAATTGCAATATTGATTTCCCTTTATTCGATTAATTTTCTGATCTCCATAAATTGGCATATTTCAATAAATTTTCTTATGTTCTCGATATTTGATTTTATTTCAGATGCGAAAATTAAATTTTATATTTCATATTTATTTTTATTAAATTTATTTCAATTACTTTTTACTACGAATGTCGATGATCTCGAAATTTAAAAAAATTTTTTAAATCTTCGTGTTTTAGATTTGTGAACAATTCATTTGTTCAAAAATTGTGGAAACATTTTGAAATATTGGGGAAAAAAAGAAATTCATGCAAGATCGAAGAAATATCGAAATATGACAAAGTTTTGTATTCTTTTTGTTGAAATTTATATTAACGAACAGCAGAATTATATTTCATTTACATTCTAACGTCAATATGCTGTTTCTTTTTCAATTCCACGTATCATTTATTTATTTATTAATACCACGTTACTTTTTTAATTCTAATTGTAGGTTGTAGGTAATATTCATGAGTACATATGCTTACTATGCATAATAATATGCATATTCTTGAGTAACTCTATATTTTTTAGATAAATTCTAGTCTTATGTTCTTCCACATATATGTGGAAGATATTCATTATATATATGTTATAACATTAAGAAGATATAACATTATATATATGTTAGTAAAGATATTCTTTAAAGATATCTTTTACTAACATATTCAAAAAGACGCACATTTTAGGGAATTTTTCTCAAGAAAATTATGAGATAAATAGACATGAGAGTTTACATTTTTATTTATTCATATTTGGGGAATATTCGTTATCTTTTCCTGATATAAAATAATGAAAATTGAAATTTATTAATTCTTTTTACGACAAGAAGTGTTGAAAACGTTCTTGTTATTACTAAATGCAATTATACATACTAAATGACGAGTTGGTGCAATTTTCATTGGTGTTTTCTATATTTATTTTTTAAATATTCACGATATCCATTTCGTGGAATTTCATGGCTGAAAGTCAGAAAGAGGTTTTAGTTAAATACGCGTTTGTTCAACGAAATTTCAATATTATTTTTTTATTAAATGATGCAGTAACACTACACACTTACAGTGACCAGTCAAAAGATCCTTTTTAAATTTTTAATCAAAGATTATGCATTTTTATTTCTTTTGTGACTTGTTTCAACGATCTTTTCATGATATAGTTATCTTTGACAAACGTTGAGAAACAAAGTAACGATTTGCGAATTTTTGTATATTCTTTATAAGGAAAATATTCGAAGGAAACTTATTGTTTATTAATATATTTCTTCGTGGTATTTCTAATTTTAGTACATACAAGTTATTCTATTTATCTCGAGCACACGTAACATCTCTGTTATTTCTGATGATACAAAAATTAGGTACGGGAAAGGTTGCATAGTTCCACGAGGTGAAAATAACAGTAGAAGAAAATAATTTTTCCAAGGTCATTTAAGCCGAAATTTCAAACTCGTTAATTTTTTAACCCATTTGCATCATGGCTCTACTTAAGGTGCCGTGTTCAGGCATCAGCGACGTTCAACTGACGACTAGCCCGTATCACCGCGCGCGTATCAGCACCTACTTATAATGACAGTTAAAAGGATTTTCACGACAAAAGTAAAACTTGTTAAGAATATAATGAACCGATGTAAATGAGATGCTCGCAAAAGGGGTTAAACGTGATCTGTGGTATAGGAAGAATATTCAGCAACTGGTAATGGAAAAAGTCAGCTCGCGGATTATTCCGCGCTCGGTGATAGACGACAGTCGTAGCTCGCGGAATATTCCGCGCTCGGTGATAGACGATAGTCGTGGTTCGAGGAATATTCCGCGCTTGGATGCAAATGTGTTAATACTTTACTTATTGACGTAATAAATTTGTAATTACAAATATCTGAAAGACTGTCAAGTGTCTACCCCACAACAAAAGTAAAACTTGTTAAGAATATAATGAACCCATATAGATGAGATACTCACAAAAGGGATCAAACGTGATCTGTAGCATATGAAGAATATTTAGCAACTGGTAATGGAAAAAGTCAGCTCGCGGATTATTCCGCGCTCGGTGATAGGCGACAGTCGTAGCTCGCGGAATATTCCGCGCTTGGATGTAAATGGGTCAAATGGAACTGTATATTTTCGAAATAATTTTAACGAAATAATATTATTACGTGAATGAAAATTTCTATACTTAATTATATATATCGGAACATAAAGAAAAAGAATAAAGTTCGCAAATGATTATCTGGTTTCTCAAATTTTGTCACTCGGAGTATAATCATGTTTTCAATATACAGGGTGTTCCAGCAACGGTAGTACAACCGGGAAGGTGGTTATTCTACGTGCAGAATCGAATCGAAAAAAAAAGAATAAAATTTTTTCATTTGAAGCTTCGTTTTTCAGAAAATCGATTTTGGATATTCACCGAGTACGCGTGCACTTAACCCTTTGCACTCGGCGATTTTTTCGTTTCAGGAAACTAGTAATTCGAAGACTTTCTGCCATAAGGTCGACGATATTTTTAACCCTTTCGCTACTGCGGGTGACTATAGTCACTGGCCACGAGACGCCATATACACACGACGGGTGATTATAGTCACCGGCCACAAAAATTGAGTAAAAATTAAAACAAGTGTTACCGTTCCTCTTCGCAAAGAATTGTAAGCGCTATTGCGATGGTCGGTCTTTCCCCTTTTTTGTTTTCCTTCAAAAGATTTGACCTCGAATGCTAAAGACTTCACGATCTTAATGTTTCCATCATTGGCACGACGCCTCGTAGCGAAAGGGACAAAGCGGCAAATAAGAAATCGTATGCAATTTAAGAATTAGAATTATTTTACTTCGATATTCCACGCATCGTTGCATAATTGTAAATTTGATATATTAACGTCCATCCTTAGAATCTGATTAAATGGCGACTGAGAGACGCCTCTCTCGTGCAAAGGGTTAACTTTGGCTAAGGCGGAGGATCATCTGTAGTCGATTTTCTTAACAACGAAGCTTCGAGTGAAAAAATTTTATTCTCTATTTTCCATTTGTTTTTTCATGTAGAATCAGTTCCTTCCCGGTTGTACTATCGTTCCTGAGCCACCCTGTATATTTTTCTTTCTTCTATTTCTATTTTCCTATTTCGTTTCTTCTGAGATTCATAGATAGTCTGTTTCGTTGAGAAATTTATGTGCTTCAATAACGTACCAAAAAGATGTAAGGGCAATAAAGCCAGCAAAATCTGTTTCCAGAAAAATTCGTTCTAAGAAGTATGTTCGTGGAAAAGTTGCAATGGCGAAACCTATAATCTCTATAAAATACGTTGGGCAGGAAGGAGATATCTACTATTATTTTCCAATTGTACGAAAGACTATTATTTTTTATTTTTTGCTCGTATTCGAATTTGAAGAAACGAAGAAATGAATTCTTTTATTTTTTCCTAAAAATTATTTCCTTCGTTTATTATCACTCGTATTAATCCTTGCACCACGATGACGAGTCTATTTCGTTGTCAATGTTTCGTGTCAACTGCCACGCTTATCTGTTACCTTTGTCATGTGACCAAAATTATATTTAACGTGTTTTAATCATGCGCAAAATTTGAGGCAATTCTAAAATTTCTTTATAACTTTGTCCTGAATGGAATAGACATAGTAGTTAACTAAAATTAAATACTTTTTCAATACGCAATATTTTATAGTCAATTGATAGTGCAGGGGGTTAAACTGGTTCTCATCTGCACTCACAGTACCAGTTATAAGATATTGTCAGTTATAAAGAAAAATAATGTTTATTTATGAATTAATTATTTAAATGGTTCTTTAAAAATAGGTATATAGTATAAAAATCGGTAAATTTACTAGAAAATAAACAATTTTATTTTTTAAAGCTCTATGCTCTCGTTTTATCTTTTCATGTGGGTTATATTATTGTTACGACCACACCCTGTGATACGAATAAGGTTTGCATTCTGACGAAATACATGCGTAATAGTAAATTTAATTGCAGAAAGATGCAGGTATAATATTTCAATATTTATTCTCATTACATTGTTATGACATTTGTATGATTTAATCGCGTAATTATATATATTTTATTGATCAAATAATATTTTATCAATTGACGATTATCTCTTATCGTGTCTCCATGTGAGTGATACGAACGATAGATGTATCAAAATTACTATTACGTATACTTTCAATAATTTTTCACAGATAATTTTTGATTTTAGTTCCCAATTTTTGTTTCTTATTAACCTGTTAACTAGTAACTTAACTTGTCAACCGAATTTTTAATACCTTCATCACGATTTATTTAATTAAGGATATTTCTTTTCTAATAATTATTGCTAATAACTATTAGAAAATGATGTTGCAATATTTACATCTATAATAATTAAAATGAATTAATTCACTTTTATTAATAGACAGCGTATATTTATTCAAATACATATTTTTACAGGAAATGGATGAAGTTATGGAACCTGTATAAAAATTCGTTTTCTTATTAAAAAGTTTTAAACATATAGTTTTTATTTCGCGTATTTTTTATACACTACTAACGTTTCGCATAAGAGCACATTTTTTAGTTAATCAACAAGTTAATTAATTAATTGATCTTATCAAAAAATATAAAAAATATACCCGGTGATTTTGAACAAAAGATAAGACACGAATGTCATTTTCATGATCATTAAGATTTATACAAATGAATGAATTACGTAGCAGTGAATAATGAATTAAAACATTTATATAAATATTTTAGATACATATCTCATTTCTTACAAATTATACATAAATTCAAATTCTATTACAAAGACGTTGTCACTTTAATTCCTTGTGACCCGTAATTATTTAAAAAATTTTTTTTAGTATGACTATAATTATCTTTAGCGTATAGTCTGGTAGGTTCGTACCGAAATCAAAGAAATTGGGAAAAGATGAAAACGTTTATCAGTTTAATCTCTAATAAAAATAAAAAATAAATTTGTTATATAAGCTTTGTTCAATTATACTGAATATAGGGCTCCAGAGAGTTAGTGTAGTTAGTCTGAAATTGGCGTTTAAAATTGGTAAAATTTAAATGTAAAATATCGACGAGCTACAAAAAATTCTGACATAGTATTGATTTAAATTTATATTACATTTAAATATGCTCTTATAACGTTTTATGAAGAAAAATTTTTATTAGAAAAATCGTTTCCAGTTAATAAATTCATTTTAACCGAAAATAGACGCAATTTTACAGTTGGTAAATTTTCTTACATGGACTTGTCTTACAAGGAGAATGCAAGTCCTTCGAGTCACAGATTTAGTTGAAACTTTGCAGGTTAGTAGATTTAATCGTCCAGAAACTACTCAATAGTTTTTGAGATATTTGTGATTAAATCTTTATTATTCTTAACTAGAGATTTCTTCCGAATAGTTATCGATAGTTATCAAGTGGCACTATGGCCTAACGGCACTTGATAAATATTCGACATAAATCTGTAATTAAGGCAATAATAAAACTCTAATCATAAATATCTCGAAAACTATCGAGTAGTTGCCTTTATAATGACATATTTTCTTAAACTGGATGACTACATCTACAAACCTGCAAAGTTTTAACTAAATCTGTGACCCGAAGGACTTGCACTCTCCTTGTTAGATACATTTTGCATATATTTTGAATATTTTAACATATCATACCTGTATAAAGATCTATTTGCTGTCTATTTATCGATTCTCGATGCGGAGGAAAATTTTTGATGGAAAAAATAATTTAGTTAACAGGTTAAAATTACTGTCCCACATTTCCTCTTTTACTTTTTACTTTTGTGAATGAACTTGCGCTTGCTAATTGTTATCTTTCGCGTTCCTTGAACTACATTACTACACGCTATCTAGATTATCTCGTATTATTCCAGAAGAAACTTCATTTCGAAGTTACCACATTCTTTTTCATTTTTCTCGAAACTTACTCCATGTTCTTATTTTCTTATTTTCTTATTATCTTTCCCTCGTTTTTTCTCTGCCCGTAATTATCATTTCCAGCTGCTACAGTTTCTCATATTCATTTCTTCATCTTTCAGTAATTCGTCATGCTCGTTTTTTTTGTTTTTGTCAGTTCTTATTCTCGTTTATGGTTTTAGTTCACGAGCTAATTTCATGTTCTTTTTCACTCATGCGTCTCTCTCGTTCTTTTTCTCATCTTATTTATTTTTCTAGCTCTATTATAATTCTATTACTCCATTTGGTCGGTCCTGTTAGGTAACAGATCATTAATTATATTTATTTTCTTCCCGCTTGCCCATTTTGTCTTTAATTACCTGTAATTACCTGCTGTTCTTTCCAATCCTTCGTTATGACGCAGTTGGACAAGCACTATATTTACGGTGATTTGAACTGTAACCGTATATACTTTTTCACGGATAAAGGAAAGAAAAGTTTTAGTATCGGAAGCCTAATTAAATATTATTAAATCGTACTATATTTCATCTCCTATGATGTTTAATAGTTTTTAATAATATGTTTATGTTTGCTTAACAATATTTTGCAATATTTGAAAATATTTAACGATATTTGACAATGTTCGACAATATTTGACAATATTCAATAATATTTGATAATATTTAACGATATTTAACAATATTCAACAATATTTGACAATATTTAACGATATTTGACAATATTTAACGATATTTGACAATATTTGATAATATTTAACGATATTTGACAATATTTAACGATATTTGACAATATTCAACAATATTTGACAATATTTTACAATATTTGACAATATTTCATGATATTTAACAATATTCGATAATATTTGACAATATTCAATGATATTTGACAATATTTGACAATATTTGAGAATATTTCATGATATTTGTCAATATTCAACAATATTTGACAATATTCAGTAATATTTGATAATATTTAACGATATTTAACAATATTCAACAATATTTGACAATATTTGACAATATTTAATGATATTTGACAATATTTAACGATATTTGACAATATTCAACAACATTTGACAATGTTCAATGATACTTGACAATATTTAATGATATTCGACAATATTCAATAATATTTGACAGTAGTCAATAATATGTGACAATATTTAATAATATTTTGCAATATTTAACGACATTTTGCAATACTTAATAATAATATGGAATTACATAATACTTTTTACCGCCTATCGATTTTCTACCATTTCTGCTTCCTATGTTGTTCCTTAACCTCACTTTCCTATTTCTACTTAAATCTTCGTTATTTCTAATTTTTCTCTTTTTACTATACTTGGATGTTGCACTAAATCCTTGACCTTCTTCCCTTATTTCTTTTTTACTCTATTTTCAACTATGTAGTAATTTTGCGCTCCTTTTTATTCTTCGTTATTTGTCCTGGATTTTCAAATTCTGCTTTTATTATTATTGTTACGAAACATCCGATTAAATATTGCATTTGAAATTGCAGTTCGTAATTACATTCTTCGTACTAAAATTTATTTATAAAAATTACAAGAGAAAATTGAGGCGTTTCAATATTCATGCAAAGTTCATTGCAAATATTGAGGTTAGGTTTATGGACGACTACTCTAATGGCTTTTCGTAGCGGAAAGATTAATGTTTCACTAACTACCGTATTCTAAATTCCATTTATTTTCACTTTAAAATTTCTGTTTCATTTATCTCATAATTTTTGTCCGTTTCTTTTCACCACGACGTCTCTCAGACTAATATTATGATTCATTATAAATAACAGTTTTTATGCATTTCCAGTCCATTGTCCACGCATGAAACTATAATAAAATATCTCGTTTACTCTCGTAGTATGCACCCATCGATTCCCTGCTTTTTCGTACCGTGTTTCATTTCTTGCCTAACTAGGAAGCTGGTTCTTCCAAAAAATCTTGACAATCATGTACCATCATCGGTAGGTGCACTTGGGGGAGGGAATAGCAGTTTGCGAGGAACAACTAAGGGCTGTGAAATGGAGTGATTACAGAAAATTGACCCGTGGTCTAGCTGCAATTTTGTTCAGTCCCACCGAGTTGGCCACCTGCTCGGTCACAGGACAACGATGGAGCCGAGCTGGAACTGCCACTGAAAGACCGGTGAAACCAGCGCTAGATAAGGCCAAAGTACAGGCTATCATATGTAAGTAACATTTATCGTATTTCTTTAGCACATTCGTAAAGTATTGAGTCACTCTTCATTTTACTAGGTTGTGTGACATGAAATGTCGTTTTTTCGAAACAACGTACATTTAATTATGAAAATTTATACACCACTGCATTCCGATATATTGAAATATGTTATATGCAATACTAATTATCGATTACCACGCTGTTGACTTAGTCGTTGAAAATTATGTCAAGTTGAAATTCTGCTGCATATAGTTATCTTCTATTACTATATCTTATCATTGTTTGGTAAATTTATCGAGTATAGAGAGACGTCCATTCGTATTATTCGATTTATATTTCACTGTGAAATTTTTGAAATTTGTGCAATTTAAAATTATTAGTCAAGAAGATGTTTTAATTTGAATATTGCTATATAATCATCATTATATATTATCATTCTTATTAATAACATAATTTCTGTAAATAAGGTTAGGTTAACGACATTCAAACTAAAATATGTTCTGAACTTTTCGATATACAGGAATTAGTACCTTTTTGAGAAAACACCGAGTTTCATAGACGAATACGTTAAAAACATAACCTCTACGCGTTCTGCTACAGAAAAACTAATTTTATCATTTTATATTCCCATTCGTACCAGACAGTTCTTGCTTGAAACATTTTTAAAATAAAATAAGTAGTTCATAAATGATTCGCATTTATCGATAAAAATTGAACACTCCACTTATACAAAGTGAATCACGATATTTGACAACGCGAAATATTTAAAAAAATATTTACAGTACAAAAAAATGTTTTATATAAAATTTGCATAATTTCAAAAGAAATATTCTGTATTGTAATCAATATTATGTTGTTTTGCTTTTTTTAAATCAAAGTATGAAGACCATTAACATATTTTTTTTCTTTGCTTGATGTTCTTTCCTAATTCGGATAAAGCATAAAATTCTGTATAAGAAAGTATTATACCAAATAGGGTCTAAAATTAATAATTATCGAAATATTCCGAAATTAATTATCGCTTATTAGTAATCATACTAATTCAACGAGACTATTGTCACGATGAAATAGCAAAATAACATGAAACTGATTATACCACTGAATGTCCAGCTCGAAACTGTGCAATTACCATCCAAAACGTATTTTTATATAATAAGTATTTTTGAAGATATTTTCAGTCGACACGTTGCATGACTCACCCTGTATATTACGCCTTACAGTATCCATAAGGTTACAAAAATCATTATCATAAAGAAAAGAAAGGTGTGTTATCTAGGGATAGATTATCTAGGAATAGATTATTAAAATATATTAGGGAGCAAAGCAAGAAAACGTTAAATAAGTTTCAACGAATTACTGTTGCATAATTGCAAGTCGAAGGAATACTATAATGACTAGAATGGAAAATTCGGAGTATAACGTATTACGTATTATCATACTGCCTATGCGGCACGGAACGTGTTAAAAATTTATTCTGTTTACTTCTTAGAAATAGTACCGTGCATAGTTCAAAGAGTGATCGACAGATGGCGCACCGGTCTACGTTCTCGTATATGATCATGAGAAATAAAGTACGCGTGTTTTACTTATTGGCCGAAGCAACAGCGCGCGTCAGTGTTGCCAACGTGTCTTTGGGAGCCTGGTGGGGAAATTAGGTGTGAGCGAACTACAGCGAGATCTCGAATTCGCGGGAAATTGGTTTCAAGGTTCCTTGCGGACAGCAGTGAATGTACTATGCGCATAATATACAGTACACGTGTAACGTAATATGTTATTATACGAGTTATTTATCGTTGCTAATAACTAATAATTAAGTTCAGCACAATCTATAATACAATCGATCTTTTCTAGTCTAATCTTCTGCATTCATATAGAATATCGTTTATCGTTATCAATTTATTTTAAATTTATAAATACCATCGGTACTAGAATTTTCAAAAAATCTTTGAAATTATTAGATACTGTCTTAATCAAGATATTTTATTAATAAAATATCCTCCTTGCTACTTTTGTGTCTCTTATGTAATAGGTACAAAAGGTTTTGACAAACTATAGTGAAAGAAAATTTACCTAACCTAAAATTTTTATTTTAATGAAGGTTTGCATGTATGTAGAGTATAATGAATTACACAAAGAGACATTTTTTTATCCTCACATGATAAAGTTAGTCCTCAAAATTGAAGTACTTTTTCGCGTTTTGAGTACAACTTTGCCTTGCTATTTTTTACTATAGGGTGATACAGAAATAAAAATCTAACATTTTTTATACGAAAAATTTTACCATGACCTGCATCATTACAAGTGTAAAGCTTGAAAATTCGAGTATCGTTTCATTTGTTTAAAGTAATATTCAATTAAAAACCAAATTTTCTTTTAATATAGGGTGGCAATTTTTTACTCACTATAGGTAATGGAAGTGCGTTCATATCTGTTGCTACTTACTTTCTGTATTATCTGGTTTTACATACTATAAATAAATTCATTCGTTGAACTATTGTAGGTGCTTGAAAAAAGTAAAAGAAAAGAATTTCTGTAAAATCAAAAGGACTGAGAAATGGCGGTAAAATTTGGTTCTCTCATTTGCATAATAGTTTCGAGATATGACATTAACGTACAACAGGAGTACGTTCCACTTGTATTCTAGCGCGGATTGTTTCGTTATTAATTCCACGTGCATTTCACGTATTCATTAACAGTATTACTCGTAATTATAGTTCCAAATTGCAGGACTATGATTGCATACGTTCCTGGAACGGTCACGATTAAACAGGATGTTTCAGCTTAAGGTGATCACCTGAATATCTTTTTTCATATCCTAACCTTGGATATAATACTAAGCATTTTATTTCAATTGTTAAAAGAAGAAAATAATACTATAGAAGAAAACCTTTTCCTCGTTCGAAAATTTATATTTACGATAAATTTTGTAGATTTTTCCTAGGGTAAAAGAATTACAGAAAAATTGAAAATATATCCTAATCATTGGTGTAACGTTATTTCGATATTTCTGTTGGAAATTTAGTTAAAATTTGATACACGTGCATTAGGAGAAGCAATTTCTGTTTCATTTTAATACGGTCATTGATAATGGAAGATAAAACAAAATTTAAATTCCATGCCAAAGTTTAAAGTCTGAGGAAATGACATTTTATATACTCCAATCGAATGCTCTTATCATACTTAAATTTTATCGCGCTTATTTCAATTTTGAAGAATTTCGAATCACAGATAGAACACAGTAAATATCACTGCTAGGGAAAATTACGAATACACTGCTCGAATTTTTTATCTTCGAATATTTCATTTGGTTGAAATTTTTGAACGAAATTTTAAGCAGATAGGAAGATAGATTATTTTGATTCCAATTTTACCCTAATTAATTTGCGAAAATGAATGGAACGTTTATGAGGCATTTATGTCGAGATGAATATGGAACAATACCAGTGCAATAGCATAGAAATCAAATCAGGAAATTCATATCTATAATATATGTATGCCTATTATAATAAAATAATAATATCGTTTATTCCAAGAAATTATGCATCAGCGAATATTTCGTATAAATGGAATTGAGGCTATTAAATAGTATATACATTTTATTTCCCATAAATAAAAGTTGTTTTATTATCAGTGGAAACTTAGAATTAATAATCAAACTATAGATTCGATATTTTGTGGACTAGTATAAACTCTTTGAAGACAAATGTCACTAAATTTCGAATCGTATTGTTGAATAACCTAATTAAGAAGATATTCTCACGTGGAAATGACATTTTTAGTTAATTTTTGAGGTAAAAATTATTAGGTTATATCATAGATCAAGAAACTTACTATTTAACGTATATACGTTTAAATACATTCCAAAAAGATACAATATAATTTTTATCCAATTATATTTATTATTATGTAAGCTATTAAATATTTTTCTTACCGTTCTAATAAATTTTCAAGCTTCATTTTAATTTTAATTTTCAATTTAATTTTTAATTTAATGTTTAATTTAATTTTTAATTTTAGTTTATTTCGAATTTAATTTATTTCAATTTTTATCTTAAAATTGCTTTCATCTCCTTAACGACCATGTCCTTGTGAATTAAGATTTAGGATGATAAACGAGTAAGAAAATTCGAGTTTTTAATATATTATTTAAACAAATTAATTTTTCTTAAATATTACTATATAACTGCATTTTCCATTAAAAAGCTATATTTTGAAGACAAAATTTTTCTTCTGCTTCTTTTGATTCGAAAGATATTCCAAAAAATATATTTTTTACATCTAAATTGGGGGGCTAGTCATTCTTTTAATATAGATAATGACCGATAATAAAAAACTTCGCGTGAAATATTTTTTTAATAACTATCTCATATAAATTTCATCAAATTCGGTGTATGTTTTCTCGTAAGTCAAAAATCCAAAAGAGAAAATTTCATTTCTTATTTTATGTTGCATTAATTTGCATTATAATAATATAAAACTATTTTTATCAAAATAATAAAAAAACTAGATTTTTAAATTAACCATTCTCGTGTTAATACTGTTATAATATTATATAGAAATTCCCTTTATCGCGTGTTAACAACTGTATATATTCGTATTTCCTAAAATATCAATTACTTATAAATTTTGATTATTATTGTCATCACCATTATTATTATCGACATCATTATCATCATCATCATCATCATCATCATCATCATCATCATCATCATCATCATCATCATCACATTATCGACATCATTATCATCATCATCATCATCATCATCATCATCATTATCATCATCATCATCATTATCGACATCATTATCATCATCATCATCATCATCATCATCATCATCATCATCATTATCATCATCATCATCATTATCATCATCATCATCATCATCATCATCATCATCATCATCATCATCATCATCATCATCATCATCATCATATTTCAGATCTGAAAATTTGAATTCTCAGCATAGCTTTCGTTATGTCTAATAACAACTCAACCCTGTTTATACTTCCTTTTGTGTTAGTATTGTACATTTAACAAATTTCTGACAAAAAAGTACTTTTTGGTTGGATTTCTTCAAATTTTCGATATACTTAAAGAGTAAAAGTTGAAAAGGCTCAGTAATGAGGGACAATCTATACGATTATTAACAAGTTTGAACAGAAATACTGTATCATCAAGATCTTCTTATAACCGGAGTAATAATTTTAAGGATGAATCAGATGTGCTACGATTAACACGCGATTTACGCCTCTCGTTGAATCGATGGATATCCGGTGAGATACACGACACACGGAATTTCAAAATCATTATCCTATACAGGAAATGAATCAGGATATACTCGTACACATGTTCGCATCATTCCATTAATAAAATTCAACGGAAATTATTACAAAAAGAAAAAAAACATAGTCAAATCATGTCATATCGTGTAAATAATGTTAGTCGTGGATATTATATTTCAATGAAAATATTATATATTTATTAAACAATATTATAACTCAGGATAAAAAATTGTCGATGGAATATATCTAATTCCGTTCACTTTTTCTCACGTTACTCGTACACACGTTTGGTTCCAATCAACTCCGAGTTGTAATTGACCTATCCAAGTACTCTCTCATTTGTTCTCTTTTCTTTCATACATCATATAAACATATACAGTCTATACCACACTTCATTCATTACACGCATACTCGATCCACTCAATTTTTCTTACGTAAATCATTTATTTTACATCAATATATATATATTAAAATATCTATGTCTATATATATCAAATAATACTGTTAAGCCTTGGAATGTCGTGCCGGTATTTCGTTCGGCCCTTTGTTTAGAATAGACCCAGAAGACCGTTAGGGTCTTCTGGCAGCCAGATTCTAATTGCTGTTTTAGTTCAAGTTCCGTGTCTTTTCTATCTTCATTTTCAATGCATTTTCAAACAATTCTTTATTTCCCTCGGGTCACCGGACACGAGGCATTCTTTAGCCATTAATGTTAGAAAGCAGGCGACAGCACTTAGGATTTGGCTGACAATAGGCCTGCAAAGAAAGGGACCAGGCCATGTGCGATGTCGCGACTTTCGGAGCCATAAAGTAACGGGTCCTTCAGGAAGGATCACGAATGTGCGGGTGGCCCACCAGCAACCCCCTTTGAGGGAGAGGCTTCCTCCACCGGCAGACCTGGTCACGGAAGACGGTCCTCCCTTCTTTGGGGGCATCTGATTCGCGGACCGAAGGCCCACCCTCGGTCCTGTCAACCACCAATGGGAAAACCGATTTCCCTTTGAAAACCATGGGCTCCGAAAGATCGTGCATCGCACAAGTTAGTTAGGTCAGTACCAGTCAGTCAGTCAATAACATTCGAAGAGTTCAGAAGAGTTATCCGAAACAACTACATAAAATACAGTCCACTATAAACACAACGTTCCTCAAGAAATTTGGTTCGTCATTAACCGTCGCCAATTGAGGACGACCTATTGACGATATACAAATACTATGCGACCATCATATAACGTATTCATCTAACGATACTATTCTTTCACAAGAAACATAGTCGTCGAATGCTCAACTTGGAATAATCTTAGCTCTCTATAATTGGCATCTTGTTTGCTCGCGATGAAACAAAGTTTCAGTAACTATAACATCCCATCGTGACGCAGTGATATCTAGAGATTAATTGAAGGGGGTAATGATGGATATAAAATATAAGACGTTTCACATTGATACGACTTAGAAAGTCAGGCAAAACGATATTTCTTATTTAACCCATTAACTGCCATATTTCTTTTTTTTTAATTTTTGTTCGGATAAGTTATATATATGCACAAAAGGTTGCGTAACGGTATAATTATATTCAAATTATGTTTTGTTTTGAAAATATTTGATATTTTTGAAAAAGTCCCAAAATGGGTATCGTTATAAAATGATCAATAAAATCATTTCAGTAAAAAACAAAAGACCGAGTAAGTAACAAATCGTTATTATAACCTCTAAATTACATATTTATGTACGGTATTTCATTATAATATAAAAACCAAACCAAAAATATAATCCTTCAAATATGACAATTCTGTTCCGTTCAACTTACACGCGAATTTCAAATTTGTTCGCTTGTTGTATAGAAACGAAGCACAGAATACACACCTTTTGCTACATACATTATTGACTGATATATATAGAATAAAACTAAACTATCAGGCGTACCAAATATATATTTGGCGCCGAGTGGTGTACGTAAAATTGCAAAGTCCCCAAATGGGGATCGTGGCAGTTAATGGGTTAAAGTGAAGATCGAAGTAATTTACGAGGTTTCTCAAAAGTCGAGATTCATTTTGGCTATTTCGAATGGAAAGATTAAGCCTGATCTATCTTTATTTTCTCGTGTTAAGAGATAGACGATATCAGATAATAAAACGAGAATAAGGAAGAAATAAAGTGTCTGAGAAAGAAAACAGGGATGAAAAGCGAAGGATGGTGCTCTTGGCGATTTTTATCGAGGGCACTGTGACTTTGTGGCATAAAATAATAAGTCGATTACAAGGTTAAACGCGTTTAACGAGAAAAAGATTTCCTTTGGTTTAAATTTCGTTTGGCTCTTTGCACAGCGATATAAAGGTATCGAAATGAAGCGGAGTGGAGTATATTCTAAAAATTTCCATGTTTCCGAGCAAATTGGCAAAATATTTAGATATCTTCGGAGTTATAGACATTTTACGACCACTTAACGGAACGAATGTGTTTCTTTGTGTATCACGGTATATATACGCGAGTATCCAACGAGTGAAGATCTCAGTCCGAATAAACCAAGCAAGGAAACGATGTTAATAGATACTAAAAGGAAATTATGGAAATAAATATCGTATTGCTTCAACAAATATGTATTAGTTCCAGAAATACGATAGAAGGGAAATACCATAAAGTATAACGTGATAGTCGATACCGAAGAAATGTTTTTGACACAGTCCAAAATAGATTACGTCTCAAGATTGCATTTTTGAAACGATGAAAATTTTTCGTTTGATATTTTAATATTTTAACTAATTTTTGAACGTACAAACGTGCTTTAGGTAATTTTGAAATTTTGAAATTTTAGTTTAAACGGACTTTAACTGATTTTTAAATTACAAGAACTGACCACGATATCCAATTATTACCACAACGTCCATCATTTTATCTGGGTGTTCGTAACATTATTCGTTTAAATTCTGCTCTACATGGCCAAACGTGAATTATTTTACAACTAAATGGCAATTAAAATTACAACAGAGCTATTATTGTTTTTAATAAAATACAGTTAAATATAAATATTTATTCCATTTTCAATAAAATATGAAGTAAAATATAGATACTTTAATTTAAAAATTTGCAGAAAATTAATATACATTCGACGCAAGAATTTGGGAAACTATGATCTTTCGAAATGACAATTGCATTTTGGTTCTGTTTTATATTTTTAGATATTTCTTTTTTTAATTTTTCTCTCATTTTTACTATTATTTATACTTACATTATTATCTTCACGATTCTTTATTGACCTTTTGCAATACAAGATTCAGATACTATTATTTTTATTATTATTTTTGCAGTTTTCTATTCGACGTAATTATCAATCTTTTTTAAAAAATTCCCTTGTTACTTGAAAATTAGACGTGCAAATCGATTGATTCATTTTTAAGATTTTTCAATTTCGACTGTTAGTTCGAGAAATATTTCGTTCGAAAATGCTTATATTATGTTCCAAAAAAATTTGAAATAGCAGTCTATTTTACAGTTGTAATATCATAGGAAAAATATTTCTCGTTGTTGAGAGTAACGAATATTTTAGGCGTCGAGAATTTTTTGGGGAAGTCCAGACTGGCGCCATTGTAGCACCGCGAAATCTGGATTCTCGAACAATGGTTAAAATTAGCGGAAAAACAGATTCAAGTAGGACTTCTTTGTAAAAGCACAAATCTTGGCGTCAAGTGAATCTATAAGATTTTCTTAAAAGATTTAGGAAAACGGTATACAACCACGGTGAAAAACAAGTTTTCATTCAAACATTTAATTGCAAATATTCGATAGCAATTTTTTCAAAATCATATTTTCAAATTAACAAACCTCTGTCTAAGAGATAAACCAGTTAATATAAATTTCTTATCTATTTAAGAATAAATAATTTTATTCTTATATATTCTTATACTCTTATATTCTATATTTTATACAGGGTGTCCACGCTATTACTAGCCAATGATTTTTACGAAAACTATTTTGATCGGAAAAAAATGAAAGAAGAAAAAGTTTTATAGTTTTTTATAATCGATAGGATAGTATATATTAATTTTGTATATTTATATTATATTCCGAGAAATGAAAGTAACCTTCAATTTTTTAAATGGAATACCATATATATATATTCTATATTCTATATTTCTTTATTCTATGTTAGTAAAAAATTTATTAAACTTCTTTTCTTTTTTAAACAATAAATATTTTTTTTCTAGTTCTTTAATTTTGTAACCTTCAATTTTTAAGTTTTTGCATTGGATTTTTCCATAAATTGTATAAACTTACTTTTCTTGCATCTGTTTAACAAAGAATATTTTCTTTTCGTAATTTCGTTTGTTATTCAGCGGTGGACAGTGAAACAGAGTAACCTACAATTCTCTAGCTCAGTGGGAACAAAATTTA
The DNA here is from genome assembly GCF_001483705.2 of Eufriesea mexicana. Classification (NCBI taxonomy): domain Eukaryota; kingdom Metazoa; phylum Arthropoda; class Insecta; order Hymenoptera; family Apidae; genus Eufriesea; species Eufriesea mexicana. The sequence goes on from NW_016909928.1 coordinate 972,704, forward strand.
TTTTAAACCCATAACCCACTTTTTATAAGAATTAACCATACATCTTGATTAAAATGTTTCGCTTGGAAAAATTTCGTGAAATATAACTGTACTGGTAATTATGGAAACGGCTTATGTTATGTACATTTCGTTTTGAAATATTAAAAATTTCTCGCTTTAAATATATTATAAATTGAGAAATGTATTATAACAAAGGAGTAAGCTTTACTCAGCGATTCAATTTTTCGCTGCCTCATCAAAAATTTATTTACACTAAATCATAAACCAGATATTTTGCCTCTGAAATACATCTAACGTTAAAATTAAATTTTTAGTGAAAGATTGTTAATATTTAAACCGCGTTAACGTTGAGAAAAGTATTATCATGAAACTTTAAATCAGGCGCATAAAATTTCAATTCACGTATATAAAAGTTTATATTTTTTGCCTTTAAATATGATTTACATAAATGCGAATTAAGATTCAGCATGACAAACGAGTAAAAAAGATCGAGTTCTTAATATATTATTTAAACAAATTAATTTTTCTTACAAATTTTGACATGGCTTCATTTCCCATTTAAGAAACAAAGGTATATTTTGAGGACAAAATTTTATCTACAGTTCTTTTAATTCTAAAGATATTCCAAAAAAATATGTTTTTGATACCTAAATCTGTGGGTTGTTTTCACTCTTTTAATATGGACAATGGCCGATATTAAAAAAATACGTGAAACATTTTTTTTGAGAATTATCTCATAAATTCTATTAAATTCAGTATATGTTCCCACGTAAATCAAAAATACAAAGAAGAAGATTTTATTTCTTATTTTATATTGCATTAATTTACATTATAATAATATAAAATTGCTTCTATCAAAATAATAAAAAACTGGATTTTTAAATTGAGTTTAAAGCTTTGTCGTAATTAATTCTTTCAATTTATCATGTACCTAAATTTCGAAACTTTGACTGTTTTGGAAGAAACACGTGACTTCGGTCACTTTCGTAATCACCGAAATAAATATTATTCGTGGCTGGAGGGAATATTTCGAGTGCAAAGAGTGAAATAAAGTGGACTTGTTACGTTATGATCGATCAAACCTACGTTTCTTTCAATCCTCGACCTTGTATACGATATTCGAGGATTCGAATCTTAACTCATAATACCCAATACTAATACCTAACAGATGAGGCTGCCATCGCACAAAAATGTAATTTTTGGTAATTATGAAAATGGTCTAATTATAAATTTAAGACAGTCCTTTGGAGGAAATGACTTGAACAATATTTCAATACTTGAGGGAACACATTAAAAGTTATTGATAGAATTTCGGGTCAACCCTTTGGTCTACAACCACGTGTGAGGCACGTGGTCAGGTTTTCGAGCCAAAACTGATTATCACGAGCTTGACCCGTGGTACGTCGGCCGGGCCAAATGTAAACACCACGTGTCGTGCTTATGGTTTAGAGGTTTATAGATACGACATTTCATGTAAGTCGTGTGCGATTGGTACAACTTAAGGCAGATTTGCCAAGTCGTGGAATAGCTCGAAGGCTCGGCAGTTCTGTTTACGTTTTGGAACCACCCTGTTGAATCCTAAATCTCGGGGCAATAGAATAGAAACTCTGCTCTAACTTTCTTCCAACCGACTTCTAAGACTTTTGATTTAAAACGCTGCTGACTTCAAACTGACTTTCAATACTAACGATTCTACAAACTGCTGATTTCAAACTCTGACTTAAACTGATTTTCAATATTGACTTTAAAACACTTTAAAACACTGACGATTTTAACCTCTTAGGCACGATGCGCCACTATAGTGGCTTTCGCGGATGTCATCTTTCTGAACAACGCGTTGCTAGGCTTATTTTAATGGCTCACTCTCTCACCGTTTGAATTAAATGATCGTTTTCATATGTTTCGTTTCACACTTCTTTTTGCCTTTATAATGTTTCATAAGTGTCAACAATATACACACAGTGTAGCGACCAACGTTCACACCTTCATTGCTAGATGGAAAACGGAGGTTCGAGGTTCCTTATAAGTCCTTAGCGAATTCTCGACAACCATAAATCCAAGTTCCTATGCTATTTAAGTATCCCCCGTCTAAGGCAGGGCCTGATAGAAAGTCTTACTGACGAGTCCACTAGCAGGCCCAGGACGAAACGCACGTGTCCTGTTACCTGCTACCAATTATAGCAAGGTGACCATTAGGATACCAACAGCCAGCACCGTAGGAATCACAAGAACTTCATAATTAACCCCCGTGGTGGCGACCCCATAGATAGTGTTGCACCGCGTGAATGTAGATGAGCTCCACGCGGAGGGGGCAGCGTTGGTATACTTGTGTTGCCCTTTTTCTCAGTGTGCCGAATCTTTACGAGACACTGAGCACTTAGACGTTGTAATAAAGTGCAGTTTGTCTTGGTTATATTTACACTTTATTACACGATTATGATTTGTTTCCGAGTGATTGGTGTGCGTGCTGTATCGTCTCCGCCTCTGCCATTTTTCGTTTTGTCTTTCATCCCCCGTTTTCTGTCTTCTCGTTTTCTCCCAACTACCGTCTCACGTCTTCAACTCCTCAATACCGTCTTACGTCTTCTAGCTCTAGTTCACGTCCGATGTGTCTTGTCTGAACCCCAAAATCGTCTGATGTTTTCTGTGTGAATTCTCGCTAACGTCATCCGATGTGTTCTGTTTGATTTCTCTAAACCGTCTTACGTCTTCGACTTCTCACGATCGTCTGATGTCTTGTTTTATAATTTGTTAAAGTATTATTGCCAAGTATTATTGCAGTCGCAACAGATAGAATATATTAATTGTTCGGAAAGTTCGTACCGATTTTGAAGGAAAATTGAAACGTAGATTTAAATTTTAGTATCATTTATTAAATTATAAAGGTGCCATTTTGTTCTACAACCTTTCTCCATCTTTTAGGCAACTCGAAGATTCCGTCTTTCCAGAATCTCTCAGGTTCTTCAGCGAAAAACTTCTCTACCTGATTTTTTATCTCAACCAAAGAGTCGAAGTTTTTTCATTAAGGGAATCTTGTAATGATCGAAATAGGTAGAAATCAGAGGGCGCGAGGTCTGGAGAATATAGCGGATGGGGTAGAACATCCCAACCTTGCTCCAACAACTTTTACCGAGTTATCGAAGACACGCGAGGCCACGCAATGTCCTGATGAAACACGACGTCTTTCCTGTTCGCTATTTCTGGACGTTTTTGTTCAATTGATGTCTTTAATTCGTCTAATTGGTAACAATACTTCTCTGAATTTATCGTCTCGTGGTTTGGTAAAAGCTCATAATACAGGATCCTTTTCCAGTCCCACCAGATACAGAGCATGATCTTTGGATGAAGACTGGCTTTTGGGCTGGCTAAAGGTGGTTCATTCCGCTTTCCCCGAGATCTTTTTCGCTCAACGTTATTATAAATAATGCATTTTTCATCTCTCGTCACTACTTGCTTCAAAAATGGTGTCTGTTCGTTGCGTTTATAGGGCGAGTCGCAAATAGAAATGCGATCCATCAGATTTTCCTCTGTTAAATCGTGGGAACCCATACATCAAAACGGTTTATGTAGCCAAACTTCACAAAATGCTCGTGGATGATGTATTTTGACATATTTAACATTTTTGCTAATTAACGTGTCGTATAGCGTGGGTTATTCTCGATCAATGTTTCAATCTGATCTTCATCTGTGGTGGAGAGCCTACCCGGGCGTTCTTGATCTTTAGGGTTGAAATCACCAGCTTTAAACCTAGCAAACCACTTCCGCACAGTTCTTTCAGCTGCAGCACTTTCGTCATAAACAGCGCATATCTTGTTTGCCGCTTGTGTGGTATTTTTGCTTTTCCGATAAAAGAAAAGCATTAAATGCCTAAAATGCACTTGGTTTTCTTCCATACTCAAAGGCTTATAAAACTGACAAAAATTGACGTATCGTATCCAAATTTTTTTCCAAATATGTCTCAAGTACCGTCCTTTTGTACGCATTGATATGTACGCGTGTCATTTGTTTTCAATCGTTCTGATTTATTTAGACCTGTCCTTACACCGCCTACCAAAATTTGGCACGAAATTTCCGAATAACCAATACAGTCTTTGTTCTTGATTCAGTGTTAGGTATGAATCGTTGCTTTTCATTTAAATAAATATACCATTTGCTCTTAGTCATCAAAAGCTTCATTCCAGTGTACTCTCGTAGAGAATAGCATTGTCCATCACGCGTTGCAGTACCGTATCATTTACGCGTAATTCACGTTGAACTCTGCAGTACAGAGAAACAGTCCCGCGCAAAATTCAGCCGTGATTAAAAGGTTAAAACTGAAACTGCACGCATCCTTGCATCGCTATTTAACCTTGCAGTTGAGTTACAAAGGGAGCTGGGTAAAAATTAAAGCGTGGGTAAAATTAAACTCGCTGTACCGCAACAGAGGTTAAAGGCTTTACTCTATTAATACTCGAGGGTGCACGTCCGACAGGGTACGTCTCTTCTCGACAATTGACCCAAGATTTTTGGGGTTCTTTCTACAGTGGGAAGTGTGGGGATGATTAGCTTTTAAGTTGATATGAATGAGAGGTGATGCGTGGTGACGAGTGAATGTGGGTGGATGGTGAAACTGGAAAACAAAAGAAGCGCGAAGAGCAAGGGAGTGTGTGTCCGACCGAGCTGTGCGTGAATGCCCCTTTGCCGCGGGAGAATGTGCGATGAATAATAATCTAGAACTGTTGTGAGAATCCTTGTAAAAATTAATATTTAATTAATTTAAAAAATTAATATTATTAATAAATAGTTTAATAAGTGACACCGTCAAGTTTTCATTATCCACGACAGGAAGAACTCTCCCACTACATCTAGACCCCTTCAGGCTATGTCATAAATTTCTTACGTCTATTCCAATATCGTTAACTCGCAGACCTTCACTGGTTAATTACAATATTTAGTACGAAATATATGTTTTTAATATATAAATTGAAAAATAGAAATGCAAAAATAAACTTGTATATAAATTATATATAAAAATTGCGAAGGAGAGCAATGTTTTCTGTAATATCGATCCATTTAGAAATTTTATAACTAGTTAGATGGTAATGGATAAAAAATAAATGTGCTATGCTTATGAAAATGGCTCAAGTCATACATGTACCAGTTCAAAATGTTAAAAATGTCAGATTTTATATATATTTGATAAACTGGAAAAATTAATTACGAGCACAAAAATATAAATACAGGCACAACAATTATCTATATAAATTTTTTAAATTAATATATATAAAAAAATAGTCACAAAGAAATAAATACAGGCACAATGAACATTTTTATTTCTTGTAAATTATTCATTTATTAATAAATCGATGGGAACATAAATATATGTACATATACGTATTCATACGATCAATAATCTTATGTAATCAGTAATACGCAATTAAACAATAATAATTTAATTTATAGAATAAAAAATTGATTATACATTAATAATGACAATAAAATAAATATTATTATATAATTATTAAATATAAATAAATTTTATTAAAAATCAAGGTAGTAATTTTCATTTTTATAAAAATTAAAGAAAATGAAAATTACTACCTTGATAATTGTTAATATATTAAGAAAAATTTATTAATATTTAATAATCTTATTTGTTTTATTAAGTTATTATAACCTATTAATTGAGATTTAACTTATGTGGTTTTAATATATAAAAGTTTATTTATATATTATGAATAAAAATTCAATTTTATTGACATTTTCGACTAATATCGCGGTGAGGTAATTTTTTTATATAAATAAGAGAGGAAATTCTATTGAATTGCTATAGTCATTTCAATTCTAATAAGTTTTAACTGAAAAATTCAATTTAATAAAGCTACAAGCTCAAACCAACGGTCCAATTTTTTATTTCGTAAAAAACTGTTTTCTTCCAGAGTGGAAAGTTTCCCACTATATCTAGACCCTTTCAGACATGTCATAAATTCCATACGTCTATTCCAACATTTGCACTCTGTCTTCTTCCATACTCAGGCTTTCTTCCTCAACCATGCATTTCGCGCATGACCTCAGTGGGCCAGGTATTTATTTCAAACACTCAGGATGCATTCGTAAACCTTCATTCGTTTCTGGCATCCGATTTTGTCATAAATGTCACTTTCGTTCTATACCCCAAACACTCTTGACATTCTTTCAGGGCCGCACTCGTTCCAATCCTACATACAGTTACTCGATTTAATATTAAGACACTGAGGTACTTGCAGAGGAGGGGATAGCTGTGACTTTTGTGCTAAGCATTGCTATTCGGTGGATTTCAGAGCTCCAATGTGGTCTCAGACATTTTTACGCGAAAATAAGATTTTTCATATATAATGAAAATAAGTGTATAAGTTAAAAAAATTCGAAAATTGAGAAATTAATGAAAATAATTATATATGTGGAATCGGGGTGGGTGGATTGGCTAAAGTAACGTTGTTTTACTGCTTCTTAAAACACAATAAACTTATACTTATTGGCTACGAAACTGGAGACCCGCTACGGGTACGCTCGACTTTTACTGCTTACACGCTATTTGGAGGACCGTGAAGGACTGTTGCTGCCCGCGCCCTGGCACCCTTATTTAAGCATTCACTCTGTTCTTTTCCATACCCAGGCTTTCCTTCGCAATCATACTTCTTTCCTACGCTACCTCGGAGGGCGCGGTACCTTCAAACACTCTGCACGCATATCTAATCTTTCGCTCTAACCTAAACATTCATTGAAATCGATCCTCTTGCGCGCGGTCTCTTTCGTTCTGGGTCCAGACACACCTGCCACTCTTCCAGGGCCGTTCTTATTCCAATCCCACATATATTTATTTGAAATAATTGTGTCGACGTTCCTGGTCTGTAATAGTTTGAAGTACATAATATTCTAGTTTACAAACGTATAAAATTAATTACTTTACTTTTGATTATTTTATACATACTGAATTATGAATGAAATTATACCCGATTTTAATGTCGAATAAATATTCGGATATATAATATAAGGTTCTTTTCTGTATATACAAGTATATTTGAACAAAATTGCAATAATTTCTGTGGGGGGTCCTCCGGTACAGTTGTTGAAATCAGCTGGTCACAGGTATTCTCGTGTGGCGGAGGTGCTAGAAGGGCCAAAAGGAAAAGGGCGGGATGAGAGTTTCGACTCGGGTCTGCTAGTGGACTCGTCAATGAGGCTTTCTAGGAGGCCAATTCAATTTTTTTCTACTTTAACATACGTTTAATGCTCCAGGAACTAGATACAATAATATTGTAGGATATTTTTTGACTTCCCCAGGTATAGAGGCCCGGTTAGCGTCTGGCGGCCAGACGAGTCTGGGGAAGTTGGGGCCAGGCCACGCTAGGTAGCCTCGCTCAACCCCGGTTTTCCCCATTGTAAACCGGGGGTGACGCGTCCGTGGGCACCTCTCGGGAAGGGTCCTCGCGTGGGTGACCCTTCGGAGAGCCTAACCCGAAGGAGGAATCCCTTCCACCCTAGAGCGTTACATCGCGTGGGTGACCCTTCGGAGAACCTAACCCGAAGGAGGAATCCCTTCCACCCTAGAGCGTTACGTGGAGGGAGTTTTCTCCTCCTTCGGGGGAGGCTCTTGCCTTCCAGACGGGCTTAAAAGGGCCCGCTCTGGAAGATAGGGAGAGTTTCGAGAGAGTCATTAGAGAGTTGTGGTAGTCCTTGAGGGAGTTGAGACCGAGAGTTGCGATTGCGAGAGTTACGCGTTATTGAGAGTCGAATAGAAAATACAGACTGCAGTGAATCTGAGTATTCCGAGGTACTCTCCAGCGAGTAGAGACTGTGTGACTCTACAATATACATACAAAAAAAAATTAAAAAGTATACAAAAGCGTACAAAAGGGTTATAAATGAAAACTTAGACTAGGAGATCGATGGCTCGAGCGTGAAGCACTCGCGATCTAAAATCGAACTCAATGTACCGCGCTGATCGCTATAATATAAACCTAATAACTATCTCATATTAGAATGCGTGTTTGTCTATGTATAGAAAGGCACGAAAACTATACAGTTTTTGGTTTTAAGTGGTTAAGGTGCAGGGGGTAAACTAGATAAATAAATAAATAAATAGGGGGAGGAGGGACGAGAGGGATGGGGTATATTTGTTTTTATTTATTTAAAGATTGCTTTCTAGCAGGCCCTGTTTTAGACGGGGATATTTAGGTGGCACAGGAACTTGTATTTCATGGAAGTCCAGGATTCACCGAGGACTTGCGAGAAAGTCCTCGAACCTCCTTGAAGTTGGAATACATCTAGTAGCGATGTTGCGAATCATGGTCGCTACATTTTAATCGCTTGTTGCATATTTTCTTTATTTTGTAACATGCTTTAAACGCGCTGGCATGTTTGCAATGATTTTAGTTAAATAATTTCTAGTGATACTATCCCATTCTTCCTTTAATCGTAACTTTAGTTCTTGTTTTGTCCTTATCGAAATCCTCCGAATATTGCGATCCAATAAGTCCCATAAATTCTCTATCGCATTTATGTCTGATGACTATGGTGGAGGATTAGGTTTAGACTAAGTGGTTAGTTTAATTTCCTGTAATTTTGGGAAATTTTTCAATTCGAAATATTTCGAAACCAGGCGTATTAACTCTGATTTAACCGAGCTTTGTATAAAATGTTCGATATAACAAGGTAAATGACCTTCAAAGAAATGTAGACGAGAGTTCAGGGTAAACTGCTAAGTTCGTAGCTCAGCTAAACACAGATAAAGATTAAAGTCGTAAAAATTCTTGGACGACTGCTCACAGACACGTGTCTAGAATAGCAAAAATGCTTGGGCAGCCGTTTGCAGACATGCATCTGCAAAGGATTGCATCTTTAAATTTGAGATTCCGTGTAAAATCGTGTTCTTATATGCGGAAACTTGGAGTGACTGAATGTCCTGAATGTCTGACAAAGGGAATATGAAATGAAATTCGTTGGAGTGATATATACGTATATAGCTACTACGTAACAAGCGTGATGCTGATCTCAGTCATAGATATTAAACCAATTACGAGAAAATTGGGTGTAAAGTTTGTAAGTTTTACTAGGTTTAACTACGTATTAGACACGTTGGAAGGGCGAATTTGCATATAAGCGGTGGAATATGGAGTCTCGAGCTTTTAATACTAGTTACCCACTTGTAATGTCTGCACGAATACGTGTACATAAACGATATTAATTGAAGTAATATAATGGAAATAAATAGGTATAAATAATTATGCAGCTTTCTGAGGAAGAGTCGATATTAATTTTGCGAAAAGTAGCTGCATTTTTCTAATAATTCCAAAAATAAAAAATATCAAACAAGTCATAGTGACACTTTTGGTTATTCTAGTGTTAAGATGGGGATTTTCACAGGTCGATAAACTCTGTGTAAGAATAAATAAGTGGAAGGTCAGATTAGATTTTTGAAAGAATTCAAATAAATTTTTAACGTATTCAAATTTATTTTAATTTTGTTTTATTCTTTTTCTGTAATTTTTGGCCACGTCAACTCAAGTTTTTAGCAGACACGTAACTCGTATTAAATGTAAAGTTAGCCTATACAGGGTGATCCACGCAATTTGCGCATCTCGAGTAATTTCTTAAGTATTCGTTGCACGAAAAAATTTCTTATACGAAAGTCACGTGTTTAATTTTTTTAGAGGTGGAGGGATTTCGAAGATTTTAAGGTCATATTTGTTATTTTAAACGAAATACTGTAGGATGGCGTATACTGGTCTTGAGACACCGAAAATTGTCGAAAGAAGAAGAACACAATAACGCAAACTCAAAACTCGTAAACTGATTTAACTTAGGAAAAGAACACCAAGATAACGAAACGAAAACACACAAAGACGCACTCTTTTAAAACTCTCTTTTTAATACTAAGCGACTCACGCTTGTGCTGGTCACAACCGATTTCTAAGGACTCTGTTTTGGTTGTCAAGGACCACGCTTGATGCTTTCCTTAATCTACGCTTCATCTCCCCGTAGAGGAGTCGCGCAACTTAATTTTGTTATATAGAATAACGTTTCGATTTGCTTCTAGAAGAAATCGATCGGTTTACAATTTGCTTTTGTTGGCAATAGCCGATTCGCGATGTCTTTTGGTATCCTACAATACTGTATCTTTTGCATTAGAATATATAAAGAGTGTCGAATTTTGAACGATAAACTATTAGGTTGGCAACCAAGTGATTGCGGATTTTAAATAAGAAGGAAAATACAAAATTTTTTGGTGACTCCCGGATTTTGGTGTCGTCTAGGCTGGTTCATCTTGCATCACCCACGATCTTTTCCGATTAACGTTGTTATAAACTATCCACTTTTCGTCGCCAGTTATCAGTCGTTTCAGAAATCGATCAATTTCGTTGCGTTTCAGAAGCGAATCGCAGATGCTAATGCGTTGCGTCAAATGAATTTCCTTAAGCTGATGAGGGATCCATAAATCGAGTTTCTTGACATAGCCAAGCTGTTTTAATTTTTTTTTAATGCATGTATGCGATACATTGAGCTTCTCTGCAATCTCACGTGTTGTGCTATGACGATCTGAATCGATAATGGCCTTGATATGGGTTTCATCAACTTCAACTGGACGGTCAGATTGTTGCGCATTTTTCAGTGAAAAATCACTAGAATGAAATTTGGCAAACCAATTTTGACACTGTCTTTTTTTCAGGGCTTTATTCCCGTATACGGCACATAACTTCTTGCGTGCTTGCGATACGTTCTTGCCTTTTCGGAAATAAAACGATAAAATATGTCCGAAATACGCGTCTTGTTCTTCCATTTTTAAATTGGGATAAAAACGAAACTAACTAACTAATCGATACAATTTTTCAACTAAATTAAAGGCGGAAGTCCAAACAACAAGAAAATATAAGTTAGGTGCCTTGAACACGTTGACAAAACAAAAGAATGTGCAAAAGCCATCTATTGACAGAATCTGCAATCACATAGGTGCCAACCCAATACTTATCTTCATTACCCTATACTTAATAGTAGGTTAGTAATTTTGTTCCGTCCCGGAGAGCGTGTTTATAACATAATTTTATTCTAAGGCTTACACTTTTGCCAGACCTAACGGTCTATTTTATATTTTATACCGCGACTGCAATTTTGGAGGTTCGATGTGCCTCAACGTCGTTCTAGCGGATTAAGCGTACAAATGTAAAGCAAAATTAGGAATTTTACTAGCACCAGACGCGACAGATGGGACCCACTTGTGACAGACCCAACAAGCGACGGACGGACGACACTATAAATCACGTCATCGACCATCAGAAATCGGCTCCTTGACAGTTTCCTACTCCTTAGCCAAAAGTCCTTATGTCACACCCTCTGTCCAATTAAAACTCTTTACCTTTCCACCACCAACATCTATTTTACCCAATCAGAACTAAACTAGAGAAAACTCCGGACCGAACACGACGAGACAGGACATACAGCAAAATCGACGAGTCAGTTCGTCTTCGGCACCAATCCTTCAAACATCTAAATTGCTCATACAAACGCGTGTTCGAAACGGTACTCCGTTAACGTCCCAATATAACTATTCTACACTTTTCACTAAATAAACACTCTCTTTGACCACACACATTTTGGATCCTTATTATTTCAACTAGTCACGCAATATCAAATTGGCGCGTGATAAGCGTTCTTGGAAATCGAAGGGATTCGATACCGTAGGACGCTACAAATTTAGCTACGTTTCTCAAAAACTTGCTACGCGTAATTTATGGACTCGAAGTTATAGCAAAATTTCAATACTCTTTTGTAGAGTCACACAGTCTCTACTCGCTGCAGAGTACCTCGGAATACTCAGACTCACTGCAGTCTGTATTTTCGATTCGACTCTCAATAACGCGTAACTCTCGCAATCGCAACTCTCGGTCTCAACTCTCTCAAGGACTACCTCAACTCTCTAAAGACTATCTCAAAACCCTCCTCTATCTTCCAGAGCGGGTCCTTTCAAGCCCGTCTGGAAGGCAAGAGCCTCCCCCGAAGGAGGAGAAAGCTCCCTCCACGTAACGCTCTGGGGTGGAAGGGATTCCTCCTTCGGGTTAGGCTCTCCGAAGGGTCACCCACGCGGGGACCCTTCGCGAGAGGTGCCCACGGACGCGTTACCCCCGGTTTACAATGGCGAAAACCGGGGTTGAGCGAGGCTACCTCGCGTGGCCTGGCCCCAACTTCCCCAGACTCGTCTGGCCGCCAGACGCTGACGGGGCCTCTATACCTGGGGAAGACAGAAAATATCCTACACTTTCATATTCTGATGCAAAAAATGTAGCATTCTGTTTAAAATGACATAGGTGACGTTAAAATCTCCCAAATTTGTATTCTTTAGAAGTTATATTAGACTATACAGATTGATGTCTTTTAAAAATGAAATAACTCTTGTTCACAATAGTTATTCATTCATCAAATGTCCTTGTTTTATGACGAGTATTTAGAAGTATTGGTTTTATATTGATTATATATTGTTTTCACTTTCTTCGTTTTTTCTTTTTCATTCATTCGCACACTCTTTTCTCTCTCTTTCTTTCTCACACACACACACATACAGACATGCGTATTCCTTATATTTTTACATAAATATCAATTAATCAAAAATTCCGTATGTGTAACTGCACAGAATTTAATTTTAACATTTCAAAAGACCACTTTTTAGATCCCAAAAAGTGATATGGATTTTATACCAATTATGTACTGAATTTTACAATATTATATTTTAATATATTTCATATTTATGTAACATATAATGTGTTATATTTATTTTGTGTAAAATTAATTAATTAATTTAATTTGTAATATCTAAATACTTTTAAGAAAACATTCTTGTTTGGACTGTAATTTTTTAGGTGCTTTTTGAGGTTAAAAGGAAGATCTTAATATATTTTTCTATTAGATTTCATCGTGTTTGAATAATATAGTTAAAAACTATACATAATATACAATTTTTTAAGAATATTTAAAGAATATGGACAAATCCACCACTGATAGTAGGGGTAGTATGACGATCTATGGAATATCAATTATGAAATTGTGGCAAGTATATCATTAGACCAAAAATATTTTCTTTTGGCTGCAAACCCTGTTACCGTGGACGATAGTTCGCAAAAATTTTATTTTTGCAACAATTATACTAAAATTCTGAAGAGGTGAATTACTCTCTGAAATAAGTCTTGTACTTTTTTTTCAATGTTTCCTCTATCTTTCGTCGATTCCAAGATATTCACCGAGTTCAGAAAAAAATGAACACCCTGTATATTTCATTTCGAAGTATTAACCTTCAATTAGTAATCACTGTTTTCATGCCACTAGTGGTAACGTGACGTCGAATTGACTGCCCATCAATAATGGTGACTTGACGTCAAATTGACTACCTGTCAATAATGGTGACTTGACATCAAATTGATTCCCTATCAATATTGGTGACTTGAAGTCGAATTGACTCTGTGGGGATCCCCCTCACGGTGGTTTATATATTTATTTGCGATTTTTCTTTGTTCCTTCTTGTTATGGTAAAATTCAATAGTGAAGCAAACTCTACATTCCAGCGGTGTGGAGGCGATCCCTTCCCTCAATGTTCTGTCTTTTGTCACCAGTTTTTTGAAGACGACTTTTGACCTGCGAGGCCCTGAACAGGCCAGTTCTAACTTTTCTAACAATTTGCCCGTTAAATAAAGATCTACACAGTTTTTCCACAGTTTTTCACAGTTTTTCCAGTTTTTCACAGTTTTTCCACGGTTTTTCACTGACCACTATTCCTTGCGTAATAACCACTTTAACACTTCTGTGTGTTCGGGTGGAGCGCTTCTTCTTACGAAATTTACCCGTTAAATAAAGATCTACACAGTTTTTCCACAGTTTTTCCACAGTTTTTCACAGTTTTCCACAGTTTTTCACAGTTTTTCCACGGTTTTTCACTGATCACTATTCCTTGCGTAATAACCACTTTAACACTTCTGTGTGTTCGGGTGGAGCGCTTCTTTTTACGAAATTTACCCGTTAAATAAAGATCTACACAGTTTTTCCACAGTTTTTCACTGACCACTATTCCTTGCGTAATAACCACTTTAACACTTCTGTGTGTTCGGGTGGAAGCGCTTCTTCTTACGAACCGTGTTGTCTCTTGTGGTTGCATATGATGGACTGGTGTTCTATGGTGCTAGCCTGTTGGTATCCCGTGGTCGTCGTTGCTATCGATAGGGTAGCAAGTAGAAGGACGACAGGAAAAGGAAGGGATGCGTTTCGTCCCGGGCCTGCTAGTGGACTCATCAGTAAGTCTATCCTAGCAAGTCCTGCCTTAGACCGGGGATACTTAGGTGGCATAGGAACTTTTATTTAAGCACTTGCGCTACCAATAAGCTCACGGTTGCAGTGCCGTGCGCTACAGTATAACACGCGGTAAGGTGTCACATTTCTTTCCTCCGAATTTTCTTGATAGTTGTAGGAAGAATTCAGGCGAAGGTTCACGTCGTTTTAAAAACGTAAACTATTTTTTACAGTTTTAAATTATAATTTAATTACAAGGTATATTTATAAGAGTTTACAAGATGTCTTGACGACAGTTAGCGATGTGCGTTCTATCGTAGTGTCGTTCGTGTCGTTTTGATGTTTCTACTGTTCTGTCTCCTTGGTGTCGTGTATTTTATATGTTAGTCTGTTGCTGTCATTGGCTATCGAGGTGTCTAAGTGGTGGGTGTGTTTTTTCTCCTATTGGCGGCGTGTTCGTTGGAGGGATGTGCATGAAGTTCGGAACTGGTAGGTGGAAGTGGAAGTTTAAATAAATTGTTAATTTGTTTCTAGGTTTGGGAAATTCTAATTCTTTTATGGGGGTTGACTCGGGGGGTCAGTTTCGGAGGTCGAGGTGTCTTCGAATCGTGGGACGTTGGTCATAAAAGAGTAAACCATCGTCCCTTCGATTCGAGTCCCTTGTTCCTGGGGGTATGTATGGAAATAGGGATAAGGTAGAGGTCTGTCAAGGAAAGGCAAAGGTTTAATTAAATTTGACTAATGGTGCATTAGTTCATGAAGGTTGTTAGGATTGACTCTAATGGTATTTTTAAGAAATTTGGGGGTTCGCGAGCCGTGGGACGTTGGTCGTAAAGAGGTAACCGTTGTCTCATAGACTCGGGGCTTCTTTCTTCGGGGTGAATGTATCGAGTGGTATATGAGGTCTGGGTTTTTTTCCTGATGGAGGTAGAGGTTCGAAGGATGCTAGTCAAATGTCTATTTATTCATGGAGGATTCGCGTGTTTATTGAGGATTGTAACGGTCTGTGAATTGGGAATGAGTGTAGGGAAATAATAACATTTTATTAAATAATAATAGATTATTATTTAATAATAATCTGGTTGATAGCCGACGTGTAGCCCACGACATTTTTATTTTTGCGATAAATGTGTATCGACGTGGTGTACACGTCACTGGCGATTTTGGAACAGAAGCATCTCGACGTGCGTGGCACGTCTTTCTAGCGCAAGAGGTTAACCCTTTCGCTACGGCGGGCCTCGCCGCAGAGTGCCTCGCGTGGAACGGAGTGCCGTGCCAAAAATGGGAACATTAGATGGTCGAGTCACGACTGACTAAGATTATACATTTGGGTCCCAAAGGCCAATCACAAAACAATTACAAAAAAAAAAGAAAAAAAAAATCGCAACAATTGGTTGCAATTGCGAACACAGGAAGGCTATTCAAAAACTAGGTAACGATTTTGCCATCTTTTGCATGTCGCTGTGTGTTACCACGCGTCGCGAATGTAGAAATTGTGTCCTTCTTAGGAACGCTTGGCGTACTCTAGACGTCTTACGGTCGAGAGCTGTTAATTTTGTTTGATAGGTCAAATGTTAACTTATTTCGTCTTGACTCCTTTCTTCGGAGTCGCGATTCTAACTCTCTGAAGGATCGAGTATGACTGACTGAAGTTTGGATGTGAATGACTTGAAAGTTGAAATGTGACTGCTCGGAAGCTCGAATGTGACTCCTTGAGAGCTCGAATTTGACTGACTTGACTTTTTTGCTATCTGGTTCCACGCCTTGGCATGTCGAGGATGCGCGCTGATTGGTTATTTTGAGAAATGTTAATTTCCCAATCAGCGACATCCTAAGTGTCGTGATCACCCTTCCATGCGCCCTTGGCGCGCCTTCTTTCGGTAAGGGTGGGACAATACCTGAGCGGGCGTGAGGTCACGGGTTTTGCCCAAGGGTTACGGTGTTCCTCCAGGTCCGATGTGTCGGTAGCTTTTTACTTCGGGATGACCCTTCAGAATTACCGAGGTTTATAACACGTCTTTTGGCTATTGAACGTAGACGAAATTCAGATTCGAAAGAACATTTGTTTCAGTGCCCCTCAATATACCTAAAGTCCAACTCTAAAATAGTCATTTAGGGATGCCAAGGCGGGATATTCCATATGCACCGCGTAGCACTGTGAGTCACATCGTGCATTCGTCTCCAGAGGACCATCATGTGGATGTCGGATATACCCGGCGTTAGGAATGAAAGGGTTAAGGGAGGTCGAGGCTTCATCGAGGACGTCCGAAAAAGTCCTCGAACCTTCTTCAAGTAGGAATCCATCTATTGGCGAGGGTAAGAACTTGGTCATTACAGAATCCATATCGTTAGTAGTGACATGTCAATTTGACACACCCTTAGATGAAGAAATATTCTATTTGCACGAAATGTCATCACTGCCGATACGGAGTCAATTTGACGTCAAGTCACTACTAATGTAGCGATACGGAGTTAATCTGACGTACTTACGTACATCGCCACTAGTGTTAGAAATCAATTTCACATGCGTCACCACTCTAAGGTTAAAATCTTCGTACTTCGAACTTGTTACAAACTGGAAAAACAATTACGACATAGCTACAAACTCATCGCAACGATTCAATTGCTCGTTATTTCGATAAAAATTTACACGTTGTTTCGTTATTTTATTATAACGTAAATGAACGCGGACCGAAATAAGCGATGAAATCCTCTCTTTTAGATTTTTGACTTAGACCACTTTTATAATTATCGTTGCAATTTCTATCGTATAAATTATCTTATTATTTCGATATATTGTATAAGGGGTTTACTAAGTGAGGGCTGGTTCATAAGTCTAACTCTCGGTGGCCGATTCGATATTCTTCTCTTCGCTATGAGGTACGCACGCTCTCGTTTTTTCCGTAAACTGTCTCTCAATAACTCCTCTCAAAGCACTGTATAAGAACTGTCCCCGTACGCTTCTCGACCTACCTTTTTAACCGTTTGAGTCCCAGAGGGTTTTGAAGAAACACTGTCGAGTGTTCCCAAGCAGCGCAACCGCGCTGCTTCTAAGTGGGTGCGAGAGGACCCAAGCAGCGTGATAGCGCCTCTTCTATTTTATGTCGAAAAATTCCAAGCGGCGCGATAGCGCTTCGACTTCGACAGTTGGTGACGCACCGTCAGCTGTCGAGAACGCTCGAAATGTGCCGGGTTTTCTTGACACGAAATCTGAACAGCGCGATCGCGCTGCTTGGGACTCAAACGGTTAAGGATGGGCCTCCTTTGTTCATTGATCGCGGATCAAGCAGATCGCCGTTTCGACTTGGGACTCTGGTTATCACTGCTACGTGCTCCTCACTCACGCTGCCTTATCGGTAACCGGAGCTCGCCTAATCTTATATATTCTTACAATTGTACGTTTTACCCCGTGATGTTCATAAATCTTACACCCATTTTTCTCAAAATCAGGCGAATATCTAAATATCTATAGCTGAATTTTTAGATATAAATGCTTGGTGTAAATGTAGGATAATTGTGAGTTCTATTACGGTTTTTCAACGAGAGTAAACATTGTCAAGAGGCCTTCAGGGAGTCTCTCTTGACATTTTCCTCAGTCGTAGACTAGATTAAAAGGTGCGAAAGATAACTGGAGATGACAGTCCTCGAAAGCAGTAAAATATTGACATTCGCGTGATAGATTTCGAGATAGGTCGGGAGCTAATTTGCATGCTTATGGCACCTGTTACCTTTTTGTTTGGAATTAATTTTGACATTCAATAAAAGTGTAGCACGTTTTATGCAAGCTTTGCAGAAGAGATTTAGGTTGAGGATTGCAGAAAGTTGGATAGGATGAGTCAGTGTGCAGAAAGTATAGTGGAAGGAACGATAGATAAATCTGTTATAGAGTGGATAAGGCAAGTACCCTGCTAATGGAGAAAGTAACGAGTAGAGTAAAGTTAAAATAAAGTTGATATAGGAAAATTAGATATGGGCATACAGTGAGGAGCAAACCTGAATCTGTACTACGTTCATACTTGAACAGCGATAACTTCGCGAGCAGAAATCGTACAATAACATCTGTGGGCCCAATATAAATGACGAAGCTTGCACTTTCGCACCCCATAATTTAATTTCCACTTAGAAATTTTTCTAGTAGAGAAAAAGACAGTTTTTCATTTAGAAAATTGTAAAAATTCAAACGCTGGTAGTTTCCTTAAAAATTTGTTTCCAGGTACGAATTACCGCGAATGGAATCACTCGTGTCTTCAGAAATTTCGAGTTTTCAGAAATCTCAGAAGTTAATGCGCGAGTTTCCGTTGCCAAGTGATTTCACTTGGAATAAGCTAGAGTATTTCATCGAAATTCGATCCTGTTTGTTATAACTGCAGAAACCAAATAGCATTTTACTCGTGTGTTTATTCGTTGTAATTGCTGTGTGTAAATAGAACTGTATCCGGTGCATACTCTACCGTGTTAACTTTTTCAGTTACTATCATGGCGGTAGTGTACTCTTCAATGAAAATGTAATCACTTGAAAATGAAAAATCGCCCATTAACACGTTGAGTGCGGCGCCGATTTTGCTCTACTTTCTGCTCAGGCTGTAGCTAGTGAGCACTTGATGCCGAGCGCTCAAGTATACCGAAGGGTATGAGCAGAAGATTACTTTGTTTCACTTTGTCGTTTGGACTGCGAGAATGGTGCAGCCAATGCACAAATATACAAATTATAAACAGAAGATAATAAGGTGAGAAATGCCAGAAAGGCAAAAAGACGATCACCAGGAGACGATCAGTCAGGAAAAGCCACGGAAATGTAAAGATTTACTTTAGCAGAGGGAATTAAATTTTTACAATATATTAATTGTCATTGATAATTTAATCCTTGACAATGCCAGTCTTACGCACCGATGATGATCCAACGAAAAATTCGCTGTCAGTCCCTAGAATCCACACCGTCCAAACGAATAGTCTACTGTCAGTCTCTAGGGACTGACGTAGCACTCAACGTGTTAACTTTTATGGAGTTTCTTCACACTGAACACTTCGGTGGTTTAACATTTTGCACTCGATCATTTTTTGGCTAGAAAGAGTAGGAGTTCAAAGATTTTCCGGTACAAAGCTGACGGTATTATTTTGAGTAGTAAATAAGAAATTGTATAATAATTAACACATAGAATTATTTAATTTCGATACCTTGTACACTGTTACGTTATCTTAAATTTGACGTATTAATTAACATCGATCTTCGAAATTTTATCAAATGGCGACTGAAGGGTGCCTCTCGAGTGCAAAGAGTTAATTCCTGGTAATTTGGACCTCGAAAAAAATTTTTTAATGGAACTACCAGCGATCGAAGTTTTACAATTTTCCGAGTAAAAAATTGTCTTTGTTTTCCACTATAAAAACATCTAAATGGGAATTAACCCTTTCGGTACGGAGCAGTTGACCGCGGTAGTACGTTCGTGGAGCCGGACAAGTTTTCCGTAGGAGCGGCTGCGCTGTACGGCAGCGTCAGCCGCGAAAGCGCGACAGCCTAAACCAATCCTCGGCCGAAAGCCGATTTTGACTGAATCCTATTTCGCGGACCAGGCGGAAAGGGAAACAAAACAGGCTTAACGCTTAACGTTTTAAAATCATATTTAATTCTTCATAGTATATTAATTAAAGTAAATGGCATTGATATAAATAATTTGTTTCAATATCACAAAATTAAAATAAATAATAAAACTAATAGTATAACATAATAAATAACAAAACTAATAGTATAATATAATAAATGACAAAACTAACAGTATAACATAATAAATAACAAATTCAAATAATTCTTCGTCAAAAAATTCATTCAAATAAATTCTTCCAACACATGGATTAACATATATAATGGTATAATTCGAGCAGCCAGAATTTTAAACGGAGGACAGCAAAGTAATACGTACTATAGAGAGTAATCATATCCACATAACCTTCCATAACTGCCGATTTTAGGCGGTGCGGTGATAGTATCCGTGGACGCCGCCTATAGGCGACGGTAGGACTCACAGAGCGTTCCGTGGATGCCGCCTATAGGCGGCAGTAGTACCGAAAGGGTTAAATCTCGGGATGCGAATATACAGGCTTTGTTCTTTATATTGGTCCCATAAATGTTACTGTACGATTTTTGCTCACAAAGATATTATTAAAGATACTGTTCTAATATTAACATAGTATAGATGCAATTTTGCTCTTCCCTGTAAGTTTGATCGTAGAATTGAATAAAAGAAAGAGAATTATGTGCTGAAGAAAGCTAGATAATAATTGTCGATGTAGTATAGGATCATTGCAAAGTCTATTTCTTAGCCAAGGTAGCTGAGACAAATATTATTATTAGTATAATTTTCTAAAATATTATATTTATACGTTATTTTGTGAAAATTTTTATAAACAAATTTTTAATGTATTTTCTTCCAAACATTCAGTCAGACTGTTATTCTTTTTTCCAAAATATCTAAGAAATTTTCAAATATTAATGATAATAATAATAAATTTATAATTTTTTTCTATTATTATTTATTTAATGTTTCAACAGATTATAAAGTCATTTGTGACCACATTTACGATACATTAAGAGCATTACGATATAGAGTAGAATTGTTTATTAATATCTGTTTCGTGTATTACAGAATGTTTAAATAATGCAAAAATATATAGATAATGTAATATTCCTTTTAGACATCAAACCAAATTGAACTATAATAATAATTGTGAAATAGTGCGTTTCAGTTAATATCATATTATCTTTTAAAATTTTTAACGCTAAGTTTATAATCGAATAATGATAAAACAAAAATTTGTAGATATTTTATACGTTGGTTATTTTGAAACATAATATTTCATAATATAATTTCTCACCTAAATTCATTAGTTTAAAAACAATATATAGTTTTTCAAGTTCGTTAAAAAAATTAAATGTTTTGACTAGGACAATTATAATATAGTCAGTATTTATTTTTTATGGGATGTGAAAATTGGGATGTGTTACCCTATTTTCATATATGTGGAAAATTTCGCATTATTTTCAGTATTTAGGTGCATATATGTGAAAATAGTGTGACGACTAAACCTGCAATGAAAATAAAAATTTAATAGACTTAATATAAATATTACACGTTTATTATTATTAAATTTATTTAATTTTGACAGAGTGCATCACACAGGTGCATATTAATTCGAGCACACAGCTTAATTATTTTTAAGCAATGATGAATATTCTCGACAAAAACAGAGTAGATACATTTGTTGCAAGCTTGGAATAAATTGTAACAATCTGATACATTTTTCTAAGTTATTTTTTGAAAAATTTGTAGTTTTACTGCTTAACAATTCATTAATATTGTTACGAATCTCACTTGGAACTCCTCTTCTATAAGTTCGATCGCTGGATTGCTGAAAGTTTCCAAATATTTACGATATAGAACTAGATTAACCCTATTGTGGTATCGCAGGATGAGCGTGTTATCTAGAGTGCGTGCGAAAGGACGAATGACCGTGCTCTAGGATCGTGTGGACGGGATGTTTATGAATGTATCGGATGAAAGCGAAGAGTGGCTTTAAGAATGCGTTCAAGTGTTTGGGCTAAGTGACCCGCTGAGGGTAAGATTGCGAGGAGTGCGTCGGAAAGTGTGATTGGAAAGAGAGAATAGGTATGAAAGAGGATAGAATGGATGGTTTTAAATAGGGATGCAAGGGCGTGAGTGGCCAGAGAGTGTGGAGTCGGTCGTAGTACGTGTAGTATATGAGAGTTCAGAGAGAGAGAGTTGTGAAAAAAGGTGTTAGTTGTATTCGTGTTGCTAAGTGTAAACGTGTTGTTAGGTAATTGTGTCGTTGTAGTTATAAGAGTTTTGTTAATAGATAGATGATATTCGTAGTTTTTACCGTCACCGCGCGTTGTATGTTATATTTTATGATTAATAAATAGTTTTACATTATTCGTGTTAGTCCCCCTATCTCTACACTATTGTGAACGCTGACAACTCAATTAGCTGAACTTCGGCGGAAGGTGCCCCTTCTTATAGAGAACAGCCGCGATTGTTCTTTGCCTAAACATATTAGTCGGTCTTGGATTACTATTCCGGAATTCTTGAAGTCCCCGCCGAATATTCTGAAAGGTGCTGGATTATTGTTTTCCAAAAGTTGCAGTTCGCTCTTGTTACTAGGCCACGTGTATCGCGTCCTCAGGTCACTATCCGGCTCGAAGGACCAAAAAATATCGCGTTGCGAGTAAATTCTGTGAAATTCTGACAGATTGTAAGGCTGTCTCGCGATCTCGTTATGTTACCCGCCAAATTAATATCGGGCAACTGTTTCAGTTAGCACGAGCAAAAGGAAGATCGCGGCTGGAGTCGAACGATAGACTTGAAGTGGGTCGCAATAAGTATGTCGGTGCTCGTCGCGGCCGTCGGGACAATAATCACGGCGTCGTAGAAGGTTTCAAACTCCCCGTGGTCCTATGACTTAGGAGCTTTTAAAGCGGTCGAGTGTTCGCGAAAGGGGTAGAAAAACACCGCGAACCCGCGCGCGGGAAAAACTAAGTTTTCGCGGGAAAGGTTTACGCGGGAACCGCCCTCGCGCGGGAAAGTCGCGATGACCGCCCAGGGAGGTCGTAAATTAAGACGACCGTTGGTCTGCAACATCGCTGCCCGGTCCCAGGCTAATCCCCGGCATGACATTGACGATAGCCAATGCCATCCGCGGGACAATGCCTGTTGACCTGCAGCGACTGCTGGTATGTTGCGGGGACGTACCCGGTGCACCCTCGACCCTAATGTCCCTGCTCCTTTTGCATGGGCGTAGTGGCGGAATCTTAGCCGCCACAGACTCTTTGTACGACGATAGGAAACTGAACTCTTGGTGATCTCGATTGGTAGGCTCGAACTGTTCTCTTTAGCGATTCGTTGAGAACTGTCCTGCTTGGGGATTCGTTTTGAAGTGTGCTCCTCGATTTTCCTAAGATCGGTCTTAGGAAAAATCAGGAGCTCGCCAAATATTATTGGCTGATTGGACCAAGGGCGTTCTCTTGGTCCGCAAATAGGTCACCTTGAAGGAAGGGAAGGTTCTCCTAAACGAAGACGGTGGTGGAGGGAACCTTCTCCTCCAAGGTGAGGTACGTGGGGTCCACTCGTGCGCTGGTGACCCCCATCGACCATTTATGGCCCCTCGCTAGGGCCCGAGGCTCCCAACGTGTGCGGACTACGTGGAGTCCTCAGGCCTATTGTCAGCCAAGTCTTAAGATCCGTCGCCTAATTTCGTTAAATTAGGGTTTTCAAGGATTCTCGTGTTCCGTGACACGAGAAGTCATAACAAAAGTGAAAGCTTTCAAACATGCTGAAAGCATGGATAGAAAAATTCCGATGCCGAATCGTTTGTCACTAAAGACCTGGCTGTTGGAAGACCGTAATGGTGTCATCCTTATTCCACGACGGAACACCGTGTACAGGGTGGATATGAGAGACTCGTAACAATATTAAAAACAGAGTTTAGAATTTGATTAATTTGTGAAGAAGAAAGTATTTGGAATTGAAAATATATTTATATCAAATAATCAAGTATTATTGTAGGATCGTTTTTGAAAATAGACATAAAGTACAGAAAGACACGTTACAGTGTTTCGATAGCCAAATACTAAATACCGAACAGTACGTGCCTCGGGGTTTATTTGTTCATTTGTTTGCTAGTCGAATTTCTATGTTGCCTCGAGTCACCGGACACGAGATGTCGTTGAAAAGCCTATTTAGGCTATTAGGCTTCGGCACCTAGGATCTGGCTGCTAGGTGGGCCGTAGGACGTCGGGGCCAGGGCACGTGAGGTGGCCTCGCGCAACCTCGGCTTTCCCCGGCATAAACCGAAGGTGACAGGGCCGTGGTCACCACCCCTCGCGAGGGTGACCCTTCGGAGAGGCTAACTCGGAGGGAGGAGTCCCTTTCACCCTTGATATCGGAGGGAGTTTCTCCTCCTTTGGGGAGACGCTTGTCTTCTGAACGGGCTTTAACACTAGAACTACGAACCCAGACAAAATGACTGGTTCCAGAATTTTCCGTTTCGCAATTACCGAACACATACACCTGCTTTAAGAATAAAATTGGTATCAACTCGTATTAAGAAAGAACTGTAATTAATATATTCGCTCATATTCATCGTATCGCTGAAATTACTATAATCTGTGCACGTTATAGTTAGGTACCATTAACACGTTGAACGCCATGGGGGCCACCGGTGACCGGCGACGCGACCATTAGTAAAAATACATAATTAGAGTAAATATCGATACTGGTAAATTTTTAAATAGTACCATTGTTACTATAATGGTTCGGAGAAATTAATGCCACACAGAACATGCGAAAATAATTTTATTTATACAAAGAAAAGGTGAACCAAAGCAGTCGGCACAATATGTCGCCACTTTTTTAGTGCAATTCGTTGCTCTCATTCTTCCTAGCCGATTTGAATTATTTTCATAGCACGCTTTGCAAAATCGCCTTACCTTTCGCACACTTCCAGGTTTCTTTTTAAATTCGCGACGACGTTTTTTCTGTACGTAATTGCTCGATGAAATGCAATCTTCGTCATCGGAACATTTCACTAAATACATCGCTAACTTCATCCTAAAATCGGGAATTGAAATATTTTTTCGAGTTGCTTTTTAAACAATCGATAATGGCAAAAATGGTCTACAGCGCCGCGGGGGTCACCGGTGACCCCCACCACGAAAAATACATTAAACGCGATTATACAATTCACCTTATCTGTTGTAAATAATATTTCAACGTAATATGCATCGCACAATAGAAAATTCACCGTGGCGCCACGGGCAACCCCTGTAAAACTGGCGTAGGATACAACTTGTTAAAGATCGGTAGTTCAAGTGTTAAAAGGGCCCGTCCAGGAAGACAGAGAGTTAATTGATATTTAGTTAGTTGGACTCAGTTAGTTGATATTTAATCAGTTATGTAGATTTGGTTTTATTATTGTGAATGCAAGTGTGTGAGGTCGAGTAATGACACAAACGTAGATATGTATGTTTTTAGAAGTGCGAGTGGAAGATCTAGAATGCGTGGTGTTGTGCAGTTGCTATAGATCAAAGTCAATATGTTATAAGGAAGTTCAATTTATTATAAGAAGCGCGAGAGTGAACAATCAGGATATAAAACATGTGTAAATTATAATTTTATAATAAATATACGATTGTTATACAACAAACTCACAAGTTAGTCGTCAGAGAGTTGTCAAGTTAGCCGTCAGTTAGTTGATTATTAGTCGGTTGCCAAGTTAAGAGTTAATCAGTGCGTTAGTTAATCAGTTGTCAGTTGTAGTCACCTGTCGAAGGCTTATCAGAGGTTCGCTAGCAGTAATTTCATCTTTCGCACCTCATCTCACAACCTTTCACCTTTATCCTAGATAACGTTGAAATCTCGTTCGGGATTCTTACATTATTTTGGAGTCTCCTTTAGGATTTCTACGTTATTATTCTAAAACGTATCAAAATTGGGAGTATGTTTCTTGTTTTATCCAAATTGCAATTTAACACGTTGAATGCCATGGGGGTCACCGGTGACCGATACTCAACTTGGCGATGGTGCCACGGGGGCCACCGGTGACCAGTACGCCCAGATTTATAAAAATATATATAATTTAAACAAATGTCAATATTTAGAAATTTTTATTATTTCCATCGTTAATTCAGTGGTAACTCTCGTCGCAATTAACATGTCAAACATGGTTATAATATTTCGACATTATATGTATCGCATAATAGAAAATTCATCGTGACGCCACGGGCGTGGCATTCAACGTGTTAAATAACGAAAGCATACTTCTTTCTCGACGACTATATTCGTCATTAAACAAAAATTTGCTATCTTTTCACGAGTATACTCGACACCAACTTTAATCCACGATATACGTACATCATTTTGTGTCGCATAATAAATATTCTTCACCTAGTTACAAGAAAATTATTGCATTCGATTCTAACCTGGTCAGTTTTGAAAATCGAGTATCGATTTTAACCACGTATTAATACCTATCGCAAAAAGTCTATGAAAATAAGAAAATAAAATTAAAAAATCGAATAAACCCTATTCCATATTGTTTCATTTTATATCTCATAACAAATATTCTTCGTTTTGTCAAAGAACAATTATTTTGTTTCATTTTCATTATATCAGATGATATTTTCAACATCAAAAATCATTTTTAAACTGCGTATAAATACGTATTTAGGTATTGTAAAATGTCTATGAAAATATCAGAATAATGTTAATAAGCACGAATACAAATGCTTTTGTGGACCACTGTAGGTTGCGTGTAAAAGCTGTTCATCAGCAGATGGTACAGATAATGAAAATTCGATCAGCAATAAGGTGTTAATAGGTATTAGGTTCGTGTGTGTGAAATATTGTATTTGCAGAGTTTGAACTTGACAGGTCAATGCCAACCATTAAATTCCCTCCTCTCCCCGTTCGTTATCAACCACATTAAGGGTGAAGAAATTTTCTGTAATACACTAGTATCGAATGCTAATAAGATTTATGGTAGAAATATAAGAAGCTCGTTATCAACTGTAGCGAATAATTCGAATATTCCTGTAATTTTTCTCGTGACACTCGAAGTTTGCAAAAATTCCCTTGAATATTCTGGGAAAAGATAAATTTAAAATTTGAAAAAGATTGTGTAATATTAGCTTTACTTGGGAAAATTCAAAACTGTTGGCTTTTCATGAGAAAATGAGGGAAAGCTGGAAAATATCGACAATAATGGTTTGAGAATTGGGAGTAATCGATAAACGATCAAACGATTATAATCGTCAAGAAAAATAATATTCCACGTGAAAATAAACTACTAAATAAGCTACTTTAACATTTAACATTTCACGCAAGAAAAATAAAAGAAAATAAATAAATAAAGGGAACAAATAGATTTTTCGTAAATTAATTATCTGAACATCCTTGCTGTGACATGAAATAGTATTTCATACGACGATGAATTATTTTAATATTGTTCTTCGTGCAAGAAAAATAAAAAAAGTAAATGAAACGTACAAACAAATTTTTCGATCATTAATTATCTGAATTTCCTTGCTATGATATGAAAAAAGGAAAAGAATAGAAAATGCAAAGAAAATGGACAAATAGGTTCTTCGTAAATTAATTATGAAAATGGTTTGATAAATTATTCGAAAACCTCGATTGTATTCGTGAAGTACATATCTAATTTTGTTTTACAATTTCATTATACTTTTGGTATGCATGGTTATTCCGTTCAAGCATACTCAAATATATTGTTTTAACCTCTAAAAGACGAAGCAGCAAAAAATAATATACAGCCTTGAAAAAGCTAAAAGGAAAACAAAAAATAATTTAAAAAAATATTTTTTCTTTCGTAGTATCCATTTTGAAATCGTCGTACTACACCTTTCATATTATTGAAAACTAAACAGATATTTAAATGACCTCCTCAAGCTAATTCGTTCTGTATAATGACAACTGTTGTAAAAATAACAATAATTATAAACTATTGATAAATAATAAATAGAATTGAACGTGGAATAAATAACGAAATAATCCTATTCTAATAATAATATTCTAACATTAGGATACAAATGAAACGTAATTGTGTTATACGTTAATAAAAAGCCTTGAAACTTACTGCACGAAAGTTTTAAAAGTAAGAAAATAAAATTTCCCTCTATCTTTGATATTTCTTCGATCTTGCACGAATTTTTCCTCTTTTTTCTCTTTATTCTTTCTATTCGTTTTATCTGTTATATTCTTTTATTATTATTGTATTTACTTTCTTCCCTCCTTCACCCATTTTATAACCATTCGAAGATTTTTAAAAATTCCTGTACGGTTGATCCATAAATCTAAAATAATTCAAACAAATCGGAAGAAAATAAATCTGAAACGTTGGGAAGCTTGCAATCACTCAACATTTATACCTCGCTTCACCTGCAGCATTATCTTCAAAGTTTCCAGTCCAACGCGCGTCTTCCATTTGTTAAAAGTTTCGAAGGTTCTCAAAAGTGTTTGAATACCTTTCTGAGCAACCATATATCGACGAGTGTCACGGAAGGGCACATGTTTCATTTATCTTACTAAGATCATCGCTTTAAACTTTGCGGAGAACAATAGCTTCGATTTTGGACCCGAAACCTAGCATGTTTTCATTTATGGCGTCGAAGGATGGAAGGTTGCCTTTTTGCTGAGGAAACTATCAGCTTCCAGTAATCCATCGCGGAAGACTTTCTTTTTCTAGTAAAAAGTAGCACTTTTTCTCTTCCAGCTGCAAAAGATATCGCATTAAATTCATTAAATAAATTAAACAAGTTAAATAAATTAAACAAGTTAAATAAAATGTTCGATATTTTATTGTAAAAATTAGAGGGTAAATATTTACGACTGTCTTAGCATTTATACAGTACGCGACAAAATAATAGCACAGCCTGTAGTTTCCAGTGTTCCTTGAAATTAATGCACTGTACGCGTATGTTATGTTGTTAATATTATATTAACTAATATAATATATATAGCACTCTAGCTAGATAGCACTCTACGATTTTCAGTGTTTCTAGAGTAACTTCGAAACGACATATCTAGACAAAAATAAAATCGTTCGACTATAAATCCAATTTGATTTTACAGGGGAAGGTTAGTACTGCGAATATGAGAGTAATACTGCACGAGCAGAACATGATTATTTTCACTTATACTTCTTAAATATTGAACACATATTTAACCCATTTGCATCCAAACGCGGAATAATCCGCAAATCAGGACTGTCTCTTATCACCGAAGGCGGAATAATCCGCGAACCGTGACTTTCACATCAGTCGCTGAATATTCTTTGTATGACAGATCACGTTGGATCCTTCTTATGAGCATCTCACCTACATAAGTTCATTATATTCTTAACAAGTTTTACTTTTGTTTTATTTTATTTTATTTTTTATTTTATTTATAAAATAATTTTTCTTCTTTTTCTTTTTTATAGAAAAATGTAAAACGTAATATTTGCGATGTAATATTATGTATCAATTAAAAAGTACCATGTTAGATAAACTCCATGAAGAATTTCGAAGTCAGTTACTGCACATACGACCGATCGACTTCAGTGATACGGGCCAGTCGTAGGTTGAACGTCGCGGATGTTTGAACATGGTACGTCGAGTAGGACCATAATGCAAATGTTGTATTATGTTGTAATCCCAAGCAGCGCGAAAGCGCTGTTTAGATTTCATGTCGAGAAAACCCACATTTCAACAGCACATTTCGAACATTTTCGACAGCTGCGTGTGTCACCGACTGTCGAAGTCGAAGTGCTATCGCGCCACTTTGGGATTCATCTACATAAAATAAACGAAGCGCTATCGCGCCGCTTGGTACTTTTCGACACAAAATAGATGAAGCGCTATCGAGCCGCTTGGTATTGGTCGACGCAAAATGGAAGAAGCGCTTTCGCGCTGCTTGGGTCTTCTCGTACTCGTTTAGAGAAAGCTCGGTCACGCTGTTTGGGATTCTTCGACAGTGTTTTTTCAAAACCCTCTGGGACTCAAACGGTTAATACGCGTATGAAACATAAATATAGTTAAATAAAATTCGGAAATGAACATTCATCGGAAGAATTTGAGGTTAATGCTTTAGGGATAGGTCTACGCTTTTGCATCTATTTTATGCGTCTGTCTCACTTTGTATCGATTCTTTCGTTCGCTTTCTTTGTCATACGGTGCTATATGATCAGGTTAATAGGACGTGATCGTTTCTACCAATAAGGAAAACGCGTTTACTCTACTTCTGCAATGGTATTGGAATGTATGGGTTGGCGAGGGTTAGTGGGGATTCGGTCCTACGTTTTGCTCAGCGGACTTCTCATCTGCAACGCATAGTACTTAACTTTGGCTAAAGCGGATGGACCATCAATATACCAGTGTGCTTCGTAGATATTCAAAGTCGATTTTTTTTTGACAATGAAGCTTCAAATGAAAAAATTGTATTCTTTATTTTCGATTCGTTTCTGCATGTAGAATCACCCCCTTTTCGGATGTACTATCGCTGCTGGGACACCCTGTATATTTACGATGCATTAATAGTTTTACTCTTACCTTTAGTATAAAACCATCTTCTGGTTGTAATTTCAAATCCAAAGTAGATTGTCGAACAGTTGCTTCAAAATCCAAATCTCTTTTTCGAGGAACTTCCAAAACGGGAAACAAGTCACCTGAAGAGATCAGTACCTAAGATAAGTTTATTATACTACTATATAACTGCTCGGTCGAAATTCCTGTTCAATAGTGGGGATTCGGTCCTACGTTTCTCAGCGGACTTCTTGTGTCCAACGCATAGTACATATACGATTCTCTACATCGAACTGTAATTGTATGTATTTTATTCGTAAATCTTTGGACATTTTTATCTTTTTAATAAAGCCTTCTCGGACATAAGTTTATACGAAGTTCTTGTGGTAGTGATTGTCATAGAATGTGTGGTATGAGTGTGAAGAATGTTTGTGTGGAAGAATGTATGTGTGACGAGAATGACAGAGAGTCGTGAAAAAACAATCAGTAGGTGAATGACAGTCATTACATATAGACGTTGTGTCTGAGAGTCCTCGAGAGATTATATCGCAGTTAGAAGCGATTTTATTTTAGCAAATTTAGTTATAATTTATGTTATGCTGTTATTGTGTTAAATAAATCTTCTTATTAGTTTATCCATTTACTCACAATTCTTTTATCTATTTGACGTCAGTAACGCGTAATCTCAGTTCGATCCCAACCTTTTGGACACCTTGTATATATATGGAATAATTCGTAAAAATTTCAGTGCTATCAAGCATATAGTTATCGAGATTTCGTCTATGACAATTGAAAAAACGGGTTTATTAATTTTTTTGAAGTTTTAAGTAATAACATAAAAATTCTATTAATTACAAATAAAATTAAACGGGTAAAATCGGTATTTTAGGAAACTACTTGTTTACTACTATTTGCAACTAAATCAAATTATTTATTTACAACTGTGAGTATAATATTAGGAAGTGGAAGTTGAAACAGATTTTTAACCGTTTGAGTCTCAGAGGCTTTTGGAAGAACACGGTCGAAAAACCCCGAACAGCGCGATATCGAGTGCGAAGGAGTCCAAACGGCGCGATAGCGCTTGTTTAACCGTTTGAGTGCCAAGCGGCGCGATCGCGCTTCTTCTATTTTGTGTCCAAAAGTGCCAGCGCTCTGAGCTGCGAAGCTGACAATCAGCGTGCTCGGTTGGTGAACGCGGAATATGAGAAGCGCTATCGCGCCGCTCGGCATTTTTGGACACGGAGTATGATAAGCGCTATCGCGCCGCTTGGCAAATATCGATTGGGAAACAATAATGACCCGTGGCACTCAAACGGATAATTTTATGTCGGAAAATCCAAACAGCGCGATAGCGCTTGTTCGTGTTATGTGACGTACGTGCTTCAGCAAAGTTGAACGCGCCTCTTCAACCGAAGAGCGCGATCGCGCTGCTTGGGACTCAAACGGTTAACCCTTTGCACTCTGCGAATTTTTCGTTACAGGAAAATAGTAATTCGAAGACTTTCTGCCATAAGGTCGACGATATTTCTAAAACGGTAAATAAGAGATCATATGCAAATTAAGACGTAGAAATATTTTACTTCGATATTCCACGCATCGTTGGCTAATTGTAAATTTGATGTATTAATTAACATCCATCTTTAGAATCTGATTAACTGGCGACTGAGAGACGCCTCTCGAGTGCAAAGGGTTAATAATATAGCCGTATATTCGTAACGATTGATACCGATTTTATTATAATCCTATTGCACGTGGGTACTGAACACCGTATACCGAACACCATATATTAAGGCTTGCCAACATTCACAACATATAACACATAGCAACTTTCGAGTGTTGCCAACACGCGGCGACAATTCTCCAAGGCGCGAAGTATGAATTGTATATATTTCAACAACTAATATATTTCTCAAATTACAATATAAGAAAAATTGACCGATTCTATAAAAACAAGTCGAAGATGCTCAAGTATTTTCCTCCTTCCTTAAAAATTTAATAAAATCAATAAAATCGACTCAAATTTGATCAGTGCATTCATTTTCAAAAAATGAAATAAATAGAAATCGATATTTTTAAGGTTTCATGTAAGAATATCTCCTTAAAAACTTGTCGTTTCGTTATAAATGTAATTACTTGTTCGTAATTATCATAGTCGTTCTTACTCGTTTTAAATCGTATATAGGAATATTCCAGAATTTGAATCTGCGATAAGTATCGCAGATAAGTATCTTCGTCAACTGTTGGCGAACTAAAACTAGAATTTCTTGTTCGCGAAGCAAATGCAACGCGCTTCTCTTCTCGACAGTGTTCAAAATATGCTACGGTCGTGGCGAACTGTGAATCGTACTCGTTATCGTAATGAATATTTCACGAGGAAGCAATGAAACGTGCTCCTTCTCATAACAAACTGAAATATGGTGGTCTTCTAAAAGAAATGGGACAGACTACTTTTTGTAACGCGTGTCGATATCGTTTGTGGACGTTAGGAAGTGTGTCGAACGCATAAAGGAAGCGGAAAATCAACGTTAGATTATAGCAATTACAGTAGAACATCGATTAACCGAAGTAATTGAGAAATTAATTTTTAGTTATGTAGGATTTCTTGCTAGATTAATCCTATGCAGGCCGAGATATAAACATCTCCTTTTTAATAACAAAACAGGTTTATTTGATTAAAATATTACACCAAGTTCCTCTCAATTCCAACTCTCAAACACACGATCTTTTATTCACTGCGTCTCGACTATACACAATCTGTGTTCCGTCGTGGAACAAAGAAGACCCGTTACGGTCTTCCAATAGCCAGGTCTTAGGGTCAAACAATTCGGTATCGGAATTTCCCGCTCCATGCTTTCAGCATGTTTGACTGCTTTACCTTTTTTCTTTGACTTCTCGTGTCGTGGAACACGAGAATCCTGGAAATCCCTAATTTAACGAAATTAGGCGACGGCTCTTAAGACTTGGCTGACAATAGGCCTGAGGGCTCCACGTGGTCCGCACACGTTGGAAGCCTCAGGCCCTCGCTAGGGGT